>NW_026894506.1:0-116673 GCF_032452875.1 Bos javanicus
ATAATCGCCAGCTGGGCCGCAGGATTCATGCCTGCTCAGCTGCCTGATAACCGCCAGCTGGGCCGCAGGATTCATGCCTGCTCAGCTGCCTGATAACCGCCAGCTGGGCCGCAGGATTCATGCCTGCTCAGCTGCCTGATAACCGCCAGCTGGGCCGCAGGATTCATGCCTGCTCAGCTGCTTGATTCTTGCCTGCTGAGGCACATGATCCGTGGGAGAGCTACCTGATCAGCACATGAGCAGTCACATGATCAGCGCCTCTCAGTCACCTGATCACTGCATGACAGGCACGTGATCAGTGCCTGCTGAGGTGCGGGATCAGCGCCTGCTCAGCTGCCTGATAACCGCCAGCTGGGCCGCAGGATTCATGCCTGCTCAGCTGCCTGATAACCGCCAGCTGGGCCGCAGGATTCATGCCTGCTCAGCTGCCTGATAACCGCCAGCTGGGCCGCAGGGATTCATGCCTGCTCAGCTGCCTGATAACCGCCAGCTGGGCCGCAGGATTCATGCCTGCTCAGCTGCCTGATAACCGCCAGCTGGGCCGCAGGATTCATGCCTGCTCAGCTGCCTGATAACCGCCAGCTGGGCCGCAGGATTCATGCCTGCTCAGCTGCCTGATAACCTCGCCAGCTGGGCCGCAGGATTCATGCCTGCTCAGCTGCCTGATAATCGCCAGCTGGGCCGCAGGATTCATGCCTGCTCAGCTGCCTGATAACCGCCAGCTGGGCCGCAGGATTCATGCCTGCTCAGCTGCCTGATAACCGCCAGCTGGGCCGCAGGATTCATGCCTGCTCAGCTGCCTGATAACCGCCAGCTGGGCCGCAGGATTCATGCCTGCTCAGCTGCCTGATAATCGCCAGCTGGGCCGCAGGATTCATGCCTGCTCAGCTGCCTGATAACGCCAGCTGGGCCGCAGGATTCATGCCTGCTCAGCTGCCTGATAACCGCCAGCTGGGCCGCAGGATTCATGCCTGCTCAGCTGCTTGATTCTTGCCTGCTGAGGCACATGATCCGTGCAGGAGAGCTACCTGATCAGCACATGAGCAGTCACATGATCAGGCCTCTCAGTCACCTGATCACTGCATGACAGGCACGTGATCAGTGCCTGCTGAGGTGCGGGATCAGCGCCTGCTCAGCTGCCTGATAATCGCCAGCTGGGCCGCAGGATTCATGCCTGCTCAGCTGCCTGATAATCGCCAGCTGGGCCGCAGGATTCATGCCCTGCTCAGCTGCCTGATAATCGCCAGCTGGGCCGCAGGATTCATGCCTGCTCAGCTGCCTGATAACCGCCAGCTGGGCCGCAGGATCTGCCTGCTCAGCTGCCTGATAATCACCAGCTGGGCCGCAGGATTCATGCCTGCTCAGCTGCCTGATAATCGCCAGCTGGGCCGCAGGATTCATGCCTGCTCAGCTGCCTGATAACCGCCAGCTGGGCCGCAGGATTCATGCCTGCTCAGCTGCCTGGATAATCGCTGGGGCTGGGCCGCAGGATTCATGCCTGCTCAGCTGCCTGATAACCGCCAGCTGGGCCGCAGCCCGATTCATGCCTGCTCAGCTGCCTGATAATCGCCAGCTGGGCCGCAGGATTCATGCCTGCTCAGCTGCCTGATAATCGCCAGCTGGGCCGCAGGATTCATGCCTGCTCAGCTGCCTGATAACCGCCAGCTGGGCCGCAGGATTCATGCCTGCTCAGCTGCCTGATAATCGCTCAGCTGGGCCGCAGGATTCATGCCTGCTCAGCTGCCTGATAATCGCCAGCTGGGCCGCAGGATTCATGCCTGCTCAGCCGCTTGATTCTTGCCTGCTGAGGCACATGATCCGTGCAGGAGAGCTACCTGATCAGCACATGAGCAGTCACATGATCAGCCTCAGTCACCTGATCACTGCATGACAGGCACGTGATCAGTGCCTGCTGAGGTGCGGGATCAGCGCCTGCTCAGCTGCCTGATAATCGCCAGCTGGGCCGCAGGATTCATGCCTGCTCAGCTGCCTGATAATCGCCAGCTGGGCCGCAGGATTCATGCCTGCTCAGCTGCCTGATAATCAGCTGGGCCGCAGGATTCATGCCTGCTCAGCTGCCTGATAATCTGCCAGCTGGGCCGCAGGATTCATGCCTGCTCAGCTGCCTGATAATCGCCAGCTGGGCCGCAGGATTCATGCCTGCTCAGCTGCCTGATAATCGCCAGCTGGGCCGCAGGATTCATGCCTGCTCAGCTGCCTGATAATCGCCAGCTGGGCCGCAGGATTCATGCCTGCTCAGCTGCCTGATAACCGCCAGCTGGGCCGCAGGATTCATGCCTGCTCAGCTGCCTGATAATCGCCAGCTGGGCCGCAGGATTCATGCCTGCTCAGCTGCCTGATAACCGCCAGCTGGGCCGCAGGATTCATGCCTGCTCAGCTGCCTGATAACCGCCAGCTGGGCCGCAGGATTCATGCCTGCTCAGCTGCCTGATAATCGCCAGCTGGGCCGCAGGATTCATGCCTGCTCAGCTGCCTGATAATCGCCAGCTGGGCCGCAGGATTCATGCCTGCTCAGCTGCCTGATACCGCCAGCTGGGCCGCAGGATTCATGCCTGCTCAGCTGCCTGATAATCGCCAGCTGGGCCGCAGGATTCATGCCTGCTCAGCTGCCTGATAATCGCCAGCTGGGCCGCAGGATTCATGCCTGCTCAGCTGCCTGATAATCGCCAGCTGGGCCGCAGGATTCATGCCTGCTCAGCTGCCTGATTCTGCCTGCTGAGGCACATGATCCGTGCAGGAGAGCTACCTGATCAGCACATGAGCAGTCACATGATCAGCGCCTCTCAGTCACCTGATCACTGCATGACAGGCACGTGATCAGTGCCTGCTGAGGTGCGGATTCAGCGCCTGCTCAGCTGCCTAATAATCGCCAGCTGGGCCGCAGGATTCATGCCTGCTCAGCTGCCTGATAATCGCCAGCTGGGCCGCAGGATTCATACCTGCTCAGCTGCCTGAGAATCGCCAGCTGGGCCGCAGGATTCATACCTGCTCAGCTGCCTGAGAATCGCCAGCTGGGCCGCAGGATTCATGCCTGCTCAGCTGCCTGATAATCGCCAGCTGGGCCGCAGGATTCATGCCTGCTCAGCTGCCTGACAATCGCCAGCTGGGTCGCAGGATTCATGCCTTCTCAGCTGCCTGATAATCGCCAGCTGGGCCGCAGGATTCATGCCTGCTCAGCTGCCTGATAATCGCCAGCTGGGCCGCAGGATTCATGCCTGCTCAGCTGCTTGATTCTTGCCTGTTGAGGCACATGAACCGTGCAGGAGAGCTACCTGATCAGCACATGAGCAGTCACATGATCAGCGCCTCTCGTCACCTGATCACTGCATGACAGGCACGTGATCAGTGCCTGCTGAGGTGCGGGATCAGCGCCTGCTCAGCTGCCTGATAATCGCCAGCTGGGCCGCAGGATTCATGCCTTCTCAGCTGCCTGATAATCGCCAGCTGGGCCGCAGGATTGATGCCTGCTCAGCTGCCTGATAATCGCCAGCTGGGCCGCAGGATTCATGCCTGCTCAGCTGCCTGATAACCGCCAGCTGGGCCGTAGGATTCATGCCTGCTCAGCTGCCTGATAACCGCCAGCTGGGCCGCAGGATTCATGCCTGCTCAGCTGCCTGATAACCGCCAGCTGGGCCGCAGGATTCATGCCTGCTCAGCTGCCTGATAATCGCCAGCTGGGCCGCAGGATTCATGCCTGCTCAGCTGCCTGATAATCGCCAGCTGGGCCGCAGGATTCATGCCTGCACAGCTGCTTGATTCTTGCCTGCTGAGGCACATGATCCGTGCAGGAGACCTACCTGATCAGCACATGAGCAGTCACATGATCAGTGCCTCTCAGTCACCTGATCACTGCATGACAGGCACGTGATCAGTGCCTGCTGAGGTGATCAGCGCCTGCTCAGCTGCCTGATAATCGCCAGCTGGGCCGCAGGATTCATGCCTGCTCAGCTGCCTGATAATCGCCAGCTGGGCCGCAGGATTCATGCCTGCTCAGCTGCCTGATAATCGCCAGCTGGGCCGCAGGATTCATGCCTGCTCAGCTGCCTGATAACCGCCAGCTGGGCCGCAGGATTCATGCCTGCTCAGCTGCCTGATAATCGCCAGCTGGGCCGCAGGATTCATGCCTGCTCAGCTGCCTGATAATCGCCAGCTGGGCCGCAGGATTCATGCCTGCTCAGCTGCCTGATAATCGCCAGCTGGGCCGCAGGATTCATGCCTGCTCAGCTGCCTGATAACCGCCAGCTGGGCCGCAGGATTCATGCCTGCTCAGCTGCCTGATAATCGCCAGCTGGGCCGCAGGATTCATGCCTGCTCAGCTGCCTGATAATCGCCAGCTGGGCCGCAGGATTCATGCCTGCTCAGCTGCCTGATAATCGCCAGCTGGGCCGCAGGATTCATGCCTGCTCAGCTGCCTGATCGCCAGCTGGGCCGCAGGATTCATGCCTGCTCAGCTGCCTGATAATCGCCAGCTGGGCCGCAGGATTCATGCCTGCTCAGCTGCCTGATAACCGCCAGCTGGGCCGCAGGATTCATGCCTGCTCAGCTGCCTGATAATCGCCAGCTGGGCCGCAGGATTCATGCCTGCTCAGCTGCCTGATAATCGCCAGCTGGGCCGCAGGATTCATGCCTGCTCAGCTGCCTGATAATCGCCAGCTGGGCCGCAGGATTCATGCCTGCTCAGCTGCCTGATTCTTGCCAGCTGAGGCACATGATTCATGCAGGAGAGCTGCCTGATCAGCACTGGCAGTCACATGATCAGCGCCTCTCAGTCACCTGATCACTGCATGACAGGCCGTGATCAGTGCCTGCTGGGTGCGGGATCAGCCTGCTCAGCTGCCTGATAATCGCCAGCTGGGCCGCAGGATTCATGCCTGCTCAGCTGCCTGATAATCGCCAGCTGGGCCGCAGGATTCATGCCTGCTCAGCTGCCTGATAATCGCCAGCTGGGCCGCAGGATTCATGCCTGCTCAGCTGCCTGATAATCGCCAGCTGGGCCGCAGGATTCATGCCTGCTCAGCTGCCTGATAATCGCCAGCTGGGCCGCAGGATTCATGCCTGCTCAGCTGCTTGATTCTTGCCTGCTGAGGCACATGATCCGTGCAGGAGAGCTACCTGATCAGCACATGAGCAGTCACATGATCAGCGCCTCAGTCACCTGATCACTGCATGACAGGCACGTGATCAGTGCCTGCTGAGTGCGGGATCAGCGCCTGCTCAGCTGCCTGATAATCGCCAGCTGGGCCGCAGGATTCATGCCTGCTCAGCTGCCTGATAACCGCCAGCTGGGCCGCAGGATTCATGCCTGCTCAGCTGCCTGATAATCGCCAGCTGGGCCGCAGGATTCATGCCTGCTCAGCTGCCTGATAACCGCCAGCTGGGCCGCAGGATTCATGCCTGCTCAGCTGCCTGATAATCGCCAGCTGGGCCGCAGGATTCATGCCTGCTCAGCTGCCTGATAATGCCAGCTGGGCCGCAGTTCATGCCTGCTCAGCTGCCTGATAATGCCAGCTGGGCCGCAGGATTCATGCCTGCTCAGCTGCCTGATAATCGCCAGCTGGGCCGCAGGATTCATGCCTGCTCAGCTGCCTGATAATCGCCAGCTGGGCCGCAGGATTCATGCCTGCTCAGCTGCCTGATAATCGCCAGCTGGGCCGCAGGATTCATGCCTGCTCAGCTGCCTGATAATCGCCAGCTGGGCCGCAGGATTCATGCCTGCTCAGCTGCCTGATAATCGCCAGCTGGGCCGCAGGATTCATGCCTGCTCAGCTGCCTGATAATCGCCAGCTGGGCCGCAGGATTCATGCCTGCTCAGCTGCCTGATAACGCCAGCTGGGCCGCAGGATTCATGCCTGCTCAGCTGCCTGATAATCGCCAGCTGGGCCGCAGGATTCATGCCTGCTCAGCTGCCTGATAATCGCCAGCTGGGCCGCAGGATTCATGCCTGCTCAGCTGCCTGATAATCGCCAGCTGGGCCGCAGGATTCATGCCTGCTCAGCTGCTTGATTCTTGCCAGCTGGGCACATGATCGTGCCTGAGCTGCCTGATAAGCACCAGCAGTCACATGATCAGCGCCTCTCAGTCACCTGATCACTGCATGACCACGTGATCAGTGCCTGCTGAGGCTGCAGGATCAGCGCCTGCTCAGCTGCCTGATAATCGCCAGCTGGGCCGCAGGATTCATGCCTGCTCAGCTGCCTGATAATCGCCAGCTGGGCCGCAGGATTCATGCCTGCTCAGCTGCCTGATAATCGCCAGCTGGGCCGCAGGATTCATGCCTGCTCAGCTGCCTGATAACGCCAGCTGGGCCGCAGGATTCATGCCTGCTCAGCTGCCTGATAATCGCCAGCTGGGCCGCAGGATTCATGCCTGCTCAGCTGCCTGATAATCGCCAGCTGGGCCGCAGGATTCATGCCTGCTCAGCTGCCTGATAATCGCCAGCTGGGCCGCAGGATTCATGCCTGCTCAGCTGCCTGATAACCGCCAGCTGGGCCGCAGGATTCATGCCTGCTCAGCTGCCTGATAACCGCCAGCTGGGCCGCAGGATTCATGCCTGCTCAGCTGCCTGATAACCGCCAGCTGGGCCGCAGGATTCATGCCTGCTCAGCTGCCTGATAATCGCCAGCTGGGCCGCAGGATTCATGCCTGCTCAGCTGCCTGATAATCGCCAGCTGGGCCGCAGGATTCATGCCTGCTCAGCTGCCTGATAATCGCCAGCTGGGCCGCAGGATTCATGCCTGCTCAGCTGCCTGATAATCGCCAGCTGGGCCGCAGGATTCATGCCTGCTCAGCTGCTTGATTCTTGCCTGCTGAGGCACATGATCCGTGCAGGAGAGCTACCTGATCAGCACATGAGCAGTCACATGATCAGCGCCTCTCAGTCACCTGATCACTGCATGACAGGCACGTGATCAGTGCCTGCTGGGTGCGGGATCAGCGCCTGCTCAGCTGCCTGATAATCGCCAGCTGGGCCGCAGGATTCATGCCTGCTCAGCTGCCTGATAATCGCCAGCTGGGCCGCAGGATTCATGCCTGCTCAGCTGCCTGATAATCGCCAGCTGGGCCGCAGGATTCATGCCTGCTCAGCTGCCTGATAATCGCCAGCTGGGCCGCAGGATTCATGCCTGCTCAGCTGCCTGATAATCGCCAGCTGGGCCGCAGGATTCATGCCTGCTCAGCTGCCTGATAATCGCCAGCTGGGCCGCAGGATTCATGCCTGCTCAGCTGCCTGATAATCGCCAGCTGGGCCGCAGGATTCATGCCTGCTCAGCTGCCTGATAATCGCCAGCTGGGCCGCAGGATTCATGCCTGCTCAGCTGCCTGATAATCGCCAGCTGGGCCGCAGGATTCATGCCTGCTCAGCTGCCTGATAACCGCCAGCTGGGCCGCAGGATTCATGCCTGCTCAGCTGCCTGATAATCGCCAGCTGGGCCGCAGGATTCATGCCTGCTCAGCTGCCTGATAATCGCCAGCTGGGCCGCAGGATTCATGCCTGCTCAGCTGCCTGATAATCGCCAGCTGGGCCGCAGGATTCATGCCTGCTCAGCTGCCTGATAATCGCCAGCTGGGCCGCAGGATTCATGCCTGCTCAGCTGCCTGATAATCGCCAGCTGGGCACATGATCCGTGCAGGAGAGCTACCTGATCAGCCTGAGCAGTCACATGATCAGCGCCTCTCAGTCACCTGATCACTGCATGACAGGCACGTGATCAGTGCCTGCTGGGTGCGGATTCATGCCTGCTCAGCTGCCTGATAATCGCCAGCTGGGCCGCAGGATTCATGCCTGCTCAGCTGCCTGATAATCGCCAGCTGGGCCGCAGGATTCATGCCTGCTCAGCTGCCTGATAATCGCCAGCTGGGCCGCAGGATTCATGCCTGCTCAGCTGCCTGATAATCGCCAGCTGGGCCGCAGGATTCATGCCTGCTCAGCTGCCTGATAATCGCCAGCTGGGCCGCAGGATTCATGCCTGCTCAGCTGCCTGATAATCGCCAGCTGGGCCGCAGGATTCATGCCTGCTCAGCTGCCTGATAATCGCCAGCTGGGCCGCAGGATTCATGCCTGCTCAGCTGCCTGATAATCGCCAGCTGGGCCGCAGGATTCATGCCTGCTCAGCTGCTTGATTCTTGCCTGCTGAGGCACATGATCCGTGCAGGAGAGCTACCTGATCAGCACATGAGCAGTCACATGATCAGCGCCTCTCAGTCACCTGATCACTGCATGACAGGCACGTGATCAGTGCCTGCTGAGGTGCGGGATCAGCGCCTGCTCAGCTGCCTGATAATCGCCAGCTGGGCCGCAGGATTCATGCCTGCTCAGCTGCCTGATAATCGCCAGCTGGGCCGCAGGATTCATGCCTGCTCAGCTGCCTGATAACCGCCAGCTGGGCCGCAGGATTCATGCCTGCTCAGCTGCCTGATAATCGCCAGCTGGGCCGCAGGATTCATGCCTGCTCAGCTGCCTGATAATCGCCAGCTGGGCCGCAGGATTCATGCCTGCTCAGCTGCCTGATAATCGCCAGCTGGGCCGCAGGATTCATGCCTGCTCAGCTGCCTGATAATCGCCAGCTGGGCCGCAGGATTCATGCCTGCTCAGCTGCCTGATAATCGCCAGCTGGGCCGCAGGATTCATGCCTGCTCAGCTGCTTGATTCTTGCCTGCTGAGGCACATGATCCGTGCAGGAGAGCTACCTGATCAGCACATGAGCAGTCACATGATCAGCGCCTCTCAGTCACCTGATCACTGCATGACAGGCACGTGATCAGTGCCTGCTGAGGTGCGGGATCAGCGCCTGCTCAGCTGCCTGATAATCGCCAGCTGGGCCGCAGGATTCATGCCTGCTCAGCTGCCTGATAATCGCCAGCTGGGCCGCAGGATTCATGCCTGCTCAGCTGCCTGATAACCGCCAGCTGGGCCGCAGGATTCATGCCTGCTCAGCTGCCTGATAATCGCCAGCTGGGCCGCAGGATTCATGCCTGCTCAGCTGCCTGATAACCGCCAGCTGGGCCGCAGGATTCATGCCTGCTCAGCTGCCTGATAATCGCCAGCTGGGCCGCAGGATTCATGCCTGCTCAGCTGCCTGATAATCGCCAGCTGGGCCGCAGGATTCATGCCTGCTCAGCTGCCTGATAATCGCCAGCTGGGCCGCAGGATTCATGCCTGCTCAGCTGCCTGATAATCGCCAGCTGGGCCGCAGGATTCATGCCTGCTCAGCTGCCTGATAATCGCCAGCTGGGCCGCAGGATTCATGCCTGCTCAGCTGCCTGATAATCGCCAGCTGGGCCGCAGGATTCATGCCTGCTCAGCTGCCTGATAATCGCCAGCTGGGCCGCAGGATTCATGCCTGCTCAGCTGCCTGATAATCGCCAGCTGGGCCGCAGGATTCATGCCTGCTCAGCTGCCTGATAATCGCCAGCTGGGCCGCAGGATTCATGCCTGCTCAGCTGCTTGATTCTTGCCTGCTGAGGCACATGATCCGTGCAGGAGAGCTACCTGATCAGCACATGAGCAGTCACATGATCAGCGCCTCTCAGTCACCTGATCACTGCATGACAGGCACGTGATCAGTGCCTG
Organism: Bos javanicus; assembly: GCF_032452875.1. Taxonomy (NCBI): domain Eukaryota; kingdom Metazoa; phylum Chordata; class Mammalia; order Artiodactyla; family Bovidae; genus Bos; species Bos javanicus. Next base: position 9,590 of record NW_026894506.1, read on the forward strand.
CTGAGGTGCGGGATCAGCGCCTGCTCAGCTGCCTGATAATCGCCAGCTGGGCCGCAGGATTCATGCCTGCTCAGCTGCCTGATAATCGCCAGCTGGGCCGCAGGATTCATGCCTGCTCAGCTGCCTGATAATCGCCAGCTGGGCCGCAGGATTCATGCCTGCTCAGCTGCCTGATAATCGCCAGCTGGGCCGCAGGATTCATGCCTGCTCAGCTGCCTGATAATCGCCAGCTGGGCCGCAGGATTCATGCCTGCTCAGCTGCCTGATTCTTGCCTGCTGAGGCACATGATCCGTGCAGGAGAGCTACCTGATCAGCACATGAGCAGTCACATGATCAGCGCCTCTCAGTCACCTGATCCTGCATGACAGGCACGTGATCAGTGCCTGCTGAGGTGCGGGATCAGCGCCTGCTCAGCTGCCTGATAATCGCCAGCTGGGCCGCAGGATTCATGCCTGCTCAGCTGCCTGATAATCGCCAGCTGGGCCGCAGGATTCATGCCTGCTCAGCTGCCTGATAACGCCAGCTGGGCCGCAGGATTCATGCCTGCTCAGCTGCCTGATAATCGCCAGCTGGGCCGCAGGATTCATGCCTGCTCAGCTGCCTGATAATCGCCAGCTGGGCCGCAGGATTCATGCCTGCTCAGCTGCCTGATAATCGCCAGCTGGGCCGCAGGATTCATGCCTGCTCAGCTGCCTGATAACCGCCAGCTGGGCCGCAGGATTCATGCCTGCTCAGCTGCCTGATAACCGCCAGCTGGGCCGCAGGATTCATGCCTGCTCAGCTGCCTGATAATCGCCAGCTGGGCCGCAGGATTCATGCCTGCTCAGCTGCCTGATAACCGCCAGCTGGGCCGCAGGATTCATGCCTGCTCAGCTGCCTGATAATCGCCAGCTGGGCCGCAGGATTCATGCCTGCTCAGCTGCCTGATAATCGCCAGCTGGGCCGCAGGATTCATGCCTGCTCAGCTGCTTGATTCTTGCCTGCTGGGCACATGATCCGTGCAGGAGAGCTACCTGATCAGCATGAGCAGTCACATGATCAGTGCCTCTCAGTCACCTGATCACTGCATGACAGGCACGTGATCAGTGCCTGAGGTGCGGGATCAGCGCCTGCTCAGCTGCCTGATAATCGCCAGCTGGGCCGCAGGATTCATGCCTGCTCAGCTGCCTGATAACGCCAGCTGGGCCGCAGGATTCATGCCTGCTCAGCTGCCTGATAACCGCCAGCTGGGCCGCAGGATTCATGCCTGCTCAGCTGCCTGATAATCGCCAGCTGGGCCGCAGGATTCATGCCTGCTCAGCTGCCTGATAATCGCCAGCTGGGCCGCAGGATTCATGCCTGCTCAGCTGCCTGATAATCGCCAGCTGGGCCGCAGGATTCATGCCTGCTCAGCTGCCTGATAATCGCCAGCTGGGCCGCAGGATTCATGCCTGCTCAGCTGCCTGATAACCGCCAGCTGGGCCGCAGGATTCATGCCTGCTCAGCTGCCTGATAATCGCCAGCTGGGCCGCAGGATTCATGCCTGCTCAGCTGCCTGATAATCGCCAGCTGGGCCGCAGGATTCATGCCTGCTCAGCTGCCTGATAACCGCCAGCTGGGCCGCAGGATTCATGCCTGCTCAGCTGCCTGATAATCGCCAGCTGGGCCGCAGGATTCATGCCTGCTCAGCTGCCTGATAATCGCCAGCTGGGCCGCAGGATTCATGCCTGCTCAGCTGCCTGATAATCGCCAGCTGGGCCGCAGGATTCATGCCTGCTCAGCTGCCTGATAATCGCCAGCTGGGCCGCAGGATTCATGCCTGCTCAGCTGCCTGATAATCGCCAGCTGGGCCGCAGGATTCATGCCTGCTCAGCTGCCTGATAATCGCCAGCTGGGCCGCAGGATTCATGCCTGCTCAGCTGCTTGATCTTGCCTGCTGAGGCACATGATCCGTGCAGGAGAGCTACCTGATCAGCACATGAGCAGTCACATGATCAGCGCCTCTCAGTCACCTGATCACTGCATGACAGGCACGTGATCAGTGCCTGCTGAGGTGATCAGCGCCTGCTCAGCTGCCTGATAATCGCCAGCTGGGCCGCAGGATTCATGCCTGCTCAGCTGCCTGATAATCGCCAGCTGGGCCGCAGGATTCATGCCTGCTCAGCTGCCTGATAATCAGCTGGGCCGCAGGATTCATGCCTGCTCAGCTGCTGATGATCGCCAGCTGGGCCGCAGGATTCATGCCTGCTCAGCTGCCTGATAATCGCCAGCTGGGCCGCAGGATTCATGCCTGCTCAGCTGCTTGATTCTGCCTGCTGGGCACATGATCCGTGCAGGAGAGCTACCTGATCAGCATGAGCAGTCACATGATCAGCGCCTCTCAGTCACCTGATCACTGCATGACAGGCACGTGATCAGTGCCTGCTGAGGTGCGGGATCAGCGCCTGCTCAGCTGCCTGATAATCGCCAGCTGGGCCGCAGGATTCATGCCTGCTCAGCTGCCTGATAACCGCCAGCTGGGCCGCAGGATTCATGCCTGCTCAGCTGCCTGATAATCGCCAGCTGGGCCGCAGGATTCATGCCTGCTCAGCTGCCTGATAATCGCCAGCTGGGCCGCAGGATTCATGCCTGCTCAGCTGCCTGATAACCGCCAGCTGGGCCGCAGGATTCATGCCTGCTCAGCTGCCTGATAATCGCCAGCTGGGCCGCAGGATTCATGCCTGCTCAGCTGCCTGATAATCGCCAGCTGGGCCGCAGGATTCATGCCTGCTCAGCTGCCTGATAACCGCCAGCTGGGCCGCAGGATTCATGCCTGCTCAGCTGCCTGATAATCGCCAGCTGGGCCGCAGGATTCATGCCTGCTCAGCTGCCTGATAATCGCCAGCTGGGCCGCAGGATTCATGCCTGCTCAGCTGCCTGATAATCGCCAGCTGGGCCGCAGGATTCATGCCTGCTCAGCTGCCTGATAATCGCCAGCTGGGCCGCAGGATTCATGCCTGCTCAGCTGCCTGATAATCGCCAGCCCGCAGGATTCATGCCTGCTCAGCTGCCTGATAATCGCCAGCTGGGCCGCAGGATTCATGCCTGCTCAGCTGCCTGATAATCGCCAGCTGGGCCGCAGGATTCATGCCTGCTCAGCTGCCTGATAATCGCCAGCTGGGCCGCAGGATTCATGCCTGCTCAGCTGCCTGATAATCGCCAGCTGGGCCGCAGGATTCATGCCTGCTCAGCTGCTTGATTCTTGCCTGCTGAGGCACATGATCTGTGCAGGAGAGCTACCTGATCAGCACATGAGCAGTCACATGATCATGCCTCTCAGTCACCTGATCACTGCATGAGGCACGTGATCAGTGCCTGCTGAGGTGCGGGATCAGCGCCTGCTCAGCTGCCTGATAATCGCCAGCTGGGCCGCAGGATTCATGCCTGCTCAGCTGCCTGATAATCGCCAGCTGGGCCGCAGGATTCATGCCTGCTCAGCTGCCTGATAATCGCCAGCTGGGCCGCAGGATTCATGCCTGCTCAGCTGCCTGATAATCGCCAGCTGGGCCGCAGGATTCATGCCTGCTCATCTGCCTGATAATCGCAAGCGGGGCCGCAGGATTCATGCCTGCTCAGCTACCTGATAATCGCCAGCTGGGCCGCAGGATTCATGCCTGCTCAGCTACCTGATAATCGCCAGCTGGGCCGCAGGATTCATGCCTGCTCAGCTGCCTGATAAGCCAGCTGGGCCGCAGGATTCATGCCTGCTCAGCTGCTTGATAATCGCCAGCTGGGCCGCAGGATTCATGCCTGCTCAGCTGCCTGATAATCGCCAGCTGGGCCGCAGGATTCATGCCTGCTCAGCTGCCTGATAATCGCCAGCTGGGCCGCAGGATTCATGCCTGCTCAGCTGCCTGATAATCGCCAGCTGGGCCGCAGGATTCATGCCTGCTCAGCTGCCTGATAATCGCCAGCTGGGCCGCAGGATTCATGCCTGCTCAGCTGCCTGATAATCGCCAGCTGGGCCGCAGGATTCATGCCTGCTCAGCTGCTTGATTCTTGCCTGCTGAGGCACATGATCCGTGCAGGAGAGCTACCTGATCAGCACATGAGCAGTCACATGATCAGCGCCTCTCAGTCACCTGATCACTGCATGACAGGCACGTGATCAGTGCCTGCTGAGGTGCGGGATCAGCGCCTGCTCAGCTGCCTGATAATCGCCAGCTGGGCCGCAGGATTCATGCCTGCTCAGCTGCCTGATAATCGCCAGCTGGGCCGCAGGATTCATGCCTGCTCAGCTGCCTGATAATCGCCAGCTGGGCCGCAGGATTCATGCCTGCTCAGCTGCCTGATAACCGCCAGCTGGGCCGCAGGATTCATGCCTGCTCAGCTGCCTGATAATCGCCAGCTGGGCCGCAGGATTCATGCCTGCTCAGCTGCCTGATAATCGCCAGCTGGGCCGCAGGATTCATGCCTGCTCAGCTGCCTGATAATCGCCAGCTGGGCCGCAGGATTCATGCCTGCTCAGCTGCCTGATAATCGCCAGCTGGGCCGCAGGATTCATGCCTGCTCAGCTGCCTGATAATCGCCAGCTGGGCCGCAGGATTCATGCCTGCTCAGCTGCCTGATAATCGCCAGCTGGGCCGCAGGATTCATGCCTGCTCAGCTGCCTGATAATCGCCAGCTGGGCCGCAGGATTCATGCCTGCTCAGCTGCCTGATAATCGCCAGCTGGGCCGCAGGATTCATGCCTGCTCAGCTGCCTGATAATCGCCAGCTGGGCCGCAGGATTCATGCCTGCTCAGCTGCCTGATAATCGCCAGCTGGGCCGATCCAGGATTCCTGATGCCCAGCTCAGCAGCCTTCATCACCTGCTCAGCTGGGCCGCAGCCTGCTCATGCCTGCTCAGCTGCCTGATAATCGCCAGCTGGGCCGCAGGATTCATGCCTGCTCAGCTGCCTGATAACCGCCAGCTGGGCCGCAGGATTCATGCCTGCTCAGCTGCCTGATAACCGCCAGCTGGGCCGCAGGATTCATGCCTGCTCAGCTGCCTGATAACCGCCAGCTGGGCCGCAGGATTCATGCCTGCTCAGCTGCCTGATAATCGCCAGCTGGGCCGCAGGATTCATGCCTGCTCAGCTGCCTGATAATCGCCAGCTGGGCCGCAGGATTCATGCCTGCTCAGCTGCCTGATCGCCAGCTGGGCCGCAGGATTCATGCCTGCTCAGCTGCCTGATAATCGCCAGCTGGGCCGCAGGATTCATGCCTGCTCAGCTGCCTGATCTTGCATGAGGCACATGATCCGTGCCTGAGCTACCTGATCAACATGAGCAGTCACATGATCAGTGCCTCTCAGTCACCTGATCACGCATGACAGGCACGTGATCAGTGCCTGCTGAGGTGCGGGATCAGCGCCTGCTCAGCTGCCTGATAATCGCCAGCTGGGCCGCAGGATTCATGCCTGCTCAGCTGCCTGATAATCGCCAGCTGGGCCGCAGGATTCATGCCTGCTCAGCTGCCTGATAATCGCCAGCTGGGCCGCAGGATTCATGCCTGCTCAGCTGCCTGATAATCGCCAGCTGGGCCGCAGGATTCATGCCTGCTCAGCTGCCTGATAATCGCCAGCTGGGCCGCAGGATTCATGCCTGCTCAGCTGCCTGATAATCGCCAGCTGGGCCGCAGGATTCATGCCTGCTCAGCTGCCTGATAATCGCCAGCTGGGCCGCAGGATTCATGCCTGCTCAGCTGCCTGATAACGCCAGCTGGGCCGCAGGATTCATGCCTGCTCAGCTGCTTGATTCTTGCCTGCTGAGGCACATGATCCGTGCAGGAGAGCTACCTGATCAGCACATGAGCAGTCACATGATCAGCGCCTCTCAGTCACCTGATCACTGCATGACAGGCACGTGATCAGTGCCTGCTGAGGGATCATGCCTGCTCAGCTGCCTGATAATCGCCAGCTGGGCCGCAGGATTCATGCCTGCTCAGCTGCCTGATAATCGCCAGCTGGGCCGCAGGATTCATGCCTGCTCAGCTGCCTGATAATCGCCAGCTGGGCCGCAGGATTCATGCCTGCTCAGCTGCCTGATAATCGCCAGCTGGGCCGCAGGATTCATGCCTGCTCAGCTGCCTGATAATCGCCAGCTGGGCCGCAGGATTCATGCCTGCTCAGCTGCCTGATAACGCCAGCTGGGCCGCAGGATTCATGCCTGCTCAGCTGCCTGATAATCGCCAGCTGGGCCGCAGGATTCATGCCTGCTCAGCTGCCTGATAATCGCCAGCTGGGCCGCAGGATTCATGCCTGCTCAGCTGCCTGATAATCGCCAGCTGGGCCGCAGGATTCATGCCTGCTCAGCTGCCTGATAACGCCAGCTGGGCCGCAGGATTCATGCCTGCTCAGCTGCCTGATAATCGCCAGCTGGGCCGCAGGATTCATGCCTGCTCAGCTGCCTGATAATCGCCAGCTGGGCCGCAGGATTCATGCCTGCTCAGCTGCCTGATAATCGCCAGCTGGGCCGCAGGATTCATGCCTGCTCAGCTGCCTGATAATCGCCAGCTGGGCCGCAGGATTCATGCCTGCTCAGCTGCTTGATTCTTGCCTGCTGAGGCACATGATCCGTGCAGGAGAGCTACCTGATCAGCACATGAGCAGTCACATGATCAGCGCCTCTCAGTCACCTGATCACTGCATGACAGGCACGTGATCAGTGCCTGCTGAGGTGCGGGATCAGCGCCTGCTCAGCTGCCTGATAATCAGCTGGGCCGCAGGATTCATGCCTGCTCAGCTGCCTGATAATCGCCAGCTGGGCCGCAGGATTCATGCCTGCTCAGCTGCCTGATAATCGCCAGCTGGGCCGCAGGATTCATGCCTGCTCAGCTGCCTGATAATCGCCAGCTGGGCCGCAGGATTCATGCCTGCTCAGCTGCCTGATAATCGCCAGCTGGGCCGCAGGATTCATGCCTGCTCAGCTGCTTGATTCTTGCCTGCTGAGGCACATGATCCGTGCAGGAGAGCTACCTGATCAGCACATGAGCAGTCACATGATCAGCGCCTCAGTCACCTGATCACTGCATGACAGCACGTGATCAGTGCCTGCTGAGGTGCGGGATCAGCGCCTGCTCAGCTGCCTGATAATCGCCAGCTGGGCCGCAGGATTCATGCCTGCTCAGCTGCCTGATAATCGCCAGCTGGGCCGCAGGATTCATGCCTGCTCAGCTGCCTGATAACCGCCAGCTGGGCCGCAGGATTCATGCCTGCTCAGCTGCCTGATAACCGCCAGCTGGGCCGCAGGATTCATGCCTGCTCAGCTGCCTGATAACCGCCAGCTGGGCCGCAGGATTCATGCCTGCTCAGCTGCCTGATAACCGCCAGCTGGGCCGCAGGATTCATGCCTGCTCAGCTGCCTGATAACCGCCAGCTGGGCCGCAGGATTCATGCCTGCTCAGCTGCCTGATAACCGCCAGCTGGGCCGCAGGATTCATGCCTGCTCAGCTGCCTGATAATCGCCAGCTGGGCCGCAGGATTCATGCCTGCTCAGCTGCCTGATAATCGCCAGCTGGGCCGCAGGATTCATGCCTGCTCAGCTGCCTGATAATCGCCAGCTGGGCCGCAGGATTCATGCCTGCTCAGCTGCCTGATAATCGCCAGCTGGGCCGCAGGATTCATGCCTGCTCAGCTGCCTGATAATGCCAGCTGGGCCGCAGGATTCATGCCTGCTCAGCTGCCTGATAATCGCCAGCTGGGCCGCAGGATTCATGCCTGCTCAGCTGCCTGATAATCGCCAGCTGGGCCGCAGGATTCATGCCTGCTCAGCTGCCTGATAATCGCCAGCTGGGCCGCAGGATTCATGCCTGCTCAGCTGCCTGATAATCGCCAGCTGGGCCGCAGGATTCATGCCTGCTCAGCTGCTTGATTCTTGCCTGCTGAGGCACATGATCCGTGCAGGAGAGCTACCTGATCAGCACATGAGCAGTCACATGATCAGCGCTCAGTCACCTGATCACTGCATGACAGGCACGTGATCAGTGCCTGCTGAGGTGCGGGAGCGCCTGCTCAGCTGCCTGATAATCGCCAGCTGGGCCGCAGGATTCATGCCTGCTCAGCTGCCTGATAATCGCCAGCTGGGCCGCAGGATTCATGCCTGCTCAGCTGCCTGATAACCGCCAGCTGGGCCGCAGGATTCATGCCTGCTCAGCTGCCTGATAATCGCCAGCTGGGCCGCAGGATTCATGCCTGCTCAGCTGCCTGATAACCGCCAGCTGGGCCGCAGGATTCATGCCTGCTCAGCTGCCTGATAATCGCCAGCTGGGCCGCAGGATTCATGCCTGCTCAGCTGCCTGATAATCGCCAGCTGGGCCGCAGGATTCATGCCTGCTCAGCTGCCTGATAATCGCCAGCTGGGCCGCAGGATTCATGCCTGCTCAGCTGCCTGATAATCGCCAGCTGGGCCGCAGGATTCATGCCTGCTCAGCTGCCTGATAATCGCCAGCTGGGCCAGGATTCATGCCTGCTCAGCTGCCTGATAATCGCCAGCTGGGCCGCAGGATTCATGCCTGCTCAGCTGCCTGATAATCGCCAGCTGGGCCGCAGGATTCATGCCTGCTCAGCTGCCTGATAATCGCCAGCTGGGCCGCAGGATTCATGCCTGCTCAGCTGCCTGATAATCGCCAGCTGGGCCGCAGGATTCATGCCTGCTCAGCTGCCTGATAATCGCCAGCTGGGCCGCAGGATTCATGCCTGCTCAGCTGCCTGATAATCGCCAGCTGGGCCGCAGGATTCATGCCTGCTCAGCTGCCTGATAACGCCAGCTGGGCCGCAGGATTCATGCCTGCTCAGCTGCCTGATAATCGCCAGCTGGGCCGCAGGATTCATGCCTGCTCAGCTGCCTGATAATCGCCAGCTGGGCCGCAGGATTCATGCCTGCTCAGCTGCCTGATAATCGCCAGCTGGGCCGCAGGATTCATGCCTGCTCAGCTGCCTGATAATCGCCAGCTGGGCCGCAGGATTCATGCCTGCTCAGCTGCCTGATAATCGCCAGCTGGGCCGCAGGATTCATGCCTGCTCAGCTGCCTGATAATCGCCAGCTGGGCCGCAGGATTCATGCCTGCTCAGCTGCCTGATAATCGCCAGCTGGGCCGCAGGATTCATGCCTGCTCAGCTGCTTGATTCTTGCCTGCTGAGGCACATGATCCGTGCAGGAGAGCTACCTGATCAGCACATGAGCAGTCACATCAGCGCCTCTCAGTCACCTGATCACTGCATGACAGGCACGTGATCAGTGCCTGCTGAGGTGCGGGATCAGCGCCTGCTCAGCTGCCTGATAATCGCCAGCTGGGCCGCAGGATTCATGCCTGCTCAGCTGCCTGATAATCGCCAGCTGGGCCGCAGGATTCATGCCTGCTCAGCTGCCTGATAATCGCCAGCTGGGCCGCAGGATTCATGCCTGCTCAGCTGCCTGATTCCGCCAGCTGGGCGCAGGATTCATGCTGCTCAGCTGCCTGATCAGCACATGAGCAGTCACATGATCAGCCTCTCAGCTGCCTGATCACTGCATGACAGCACGTGATCAGTGCCTGCTGGAGGTGCGATCATGCCTGCTCAGCTGCCTGATAATCGCCAGCTGGGCCGCAGGATTCATGCCTGCTCAGCTGCCTGATAATCGCCAGCTGGGCCGCAGGATTCATGCCTGCTCAGCTGCTTGATCTTGCCTGCTGAGGCACATGATCCGTGCAGGAGAGCTACCTGATCAGCACATGAGCAGTCACATGATCAGCGCCTCTCAGTCACCTGATCACTGCATGACAGGCACGTGATCAGTGCCTGCTGAGGTGCGGGATCAACGACTGTTCAGCTGCCTGATAACCGCTAGCTGGGCCGCAGGATTCATGCCTGCTCAGCTGCCTGATAATCGCCAGCTGGGCCGCAGGATTCATGCCTGCTAAGCTGCCTGATAATCGCCAGCTGGGCCGCAGGATTCATGCCTGCTAAGCTGCCTGATAATCGCCAGCTGGGCCGCAGGATTCATGCCTGCTCAGCTGCCTGATAATCGCCAGCTGGGCCGCAGGATTCATGCCTGCTCAGCTGCTTGATTCTTGCCTGCTGAGGCACATGATCCGTGCAGGAGAGCTACTGATCAGCACATGAGCAGTCACATGATCAGCGCCTCTCAGTCACCTGATCACTGCATGACAGGCACGTGATCAGTGCCTGCTGAGGTGCGGGATCAGCGCCTGCTCAGCTGCCTGATAATCGCCAGCTGGGCCGCAGGATTCATGCCTGCTCAGCTGCCTGATAATCGCCAGCTGGGCCGCAGGATTCATGCCTGCTCAGCTGCCTGATAATGGCCAGCTGGGCCGCAGGATTCATGCCTGCTCAGCTGCCTGATAACCGCCAGCTGGGCCGCAGGATTCATGCCTGCTCAGCTGCCTGATAATCGCCAGCTGGGCCGCAGGATTCATGCCTGCTCAGCTGCCTGATAATCGCCAGCTGGGCCGCAGGATTCATGCCTGCTCAGCTGCCTGATAACCGCCAGCTGGGCCGCAGGATTCATGCCTGCTCAGCTGCCTGATAATCGCCAGCTGGGCCGCAGGATTCATGCCTGCTCAGCTGCCTGATAATCGCCAGCTGGGCCGCAGGATTCATGCCTGCTCAGCTGCCTGATAATCGCCAGCTGGGCCGCAGGATTCATGCCTGCTCAGCTGCCTGATAATCGCCAGCTGGGCCGCAGGATTCATGCCTGCTCAGCTGCTTGATTCTTGCCTGCTGAGGCACATGATCCGTGCAGGAGAGCTACCTGATCAGCACATGAGCAGTCACATGATCAGCGCCTCTCAGTCACCTGATCACTGCATGACAGGCACGTGATCAGTGCCTGCTGAGGTGCGGGATCAGCGCCTGCTCAGCTGCCTGATAATCGCCAGCTGGGCCGCAGGATTCATGCCTGCTCAGCTGCCTGATAATCGCCAGCTGGGCCGCAGGATTCATGCCTGCTCAGCTGCCTGATAATCGCCAGCTGGGCCGCAGGATTCATGCCTGCTCAGCTGCCTGATAATCGCCAGCTGGGCCGCAGGATTCATGCCTGCTCAGCTGCCTGATAACCAGCTGGGCCGCAGGATTCATGCCTGCTCAGCTGCCTGATAATCGCCAGCTGGGCCGCAGGATTCATGCCTGCTCAGCTGCCTGATAATCGCCAGCTGGGCCGCAGGATTCATGCCTGCTCAGCTGCCTGATAATCGCCAGCTGGGCCGCAGGATTCATGCCTGCTCAGCTGCCTGATAATCGCCAGCTGGTAGGATTCATGCCTGCTCAGCTGCCTGATAATCGCCAGCTGGGCCGCAGGATTCATGCCTGCTCAGCTGCCTGATAATCGCCAGCTGGGCCGCAGGATTCATGCCTGCTCAGCTGCCTGATAATCGCCAGCTGGGCCGCAGGATTCATGCCTGCTCAGCTGCCTGATAATCGCCAGCTGGGCCGCAGGATTCATGCCTGCTCAGCTGCCTGATAATCGCCAGCTGGGCCGCAGGATTCATGCCTGCTCAGCTGCCTGATAATCGCCAGCTGGGCCGCAGGATTCATGCCTGCTCAGCTGCTTGATTCTTGCCTGCTGAGGCACATGATCCGTGCAGGAGAGCTACCTGATCAGCACATGAGCAGTCACATGATCAGCGCCTCAGTCACCTGATCACTGCATGACAGGCACGTGATCAGTGCCTGCTGAGTGCGGGATCAGCGCCTGCTCAGCTGCCTGATAATCGCCAGCTGGGCCGCAGGATTCATGCCTGCTCAGCTGCCTGATAATCGCCAGCTGGGCCGCAGGATTCATGCCTGCTCAGCTGCCTGATAATCGCCAGCTGGGCCGCAGGATTCATGCCTGCTCAGCTGCTTGATTCTTGCCTGCTGAGGCACATGATCCGTGCAGGAGAGCTACCTGATCAGCACATGAGCAGTCACATGATCAGCGCCTCTCAGTCACCTGATCACTGCCAGGCACGTGATCAGTGCCTGCTGAGGTGCGGGATCAGCGCCTGCTCAGCTGCCTGATAATCGCCAGCTGGGCCGCAGGATTCATGCCTGCTCAGCTGCCTGATAATCGCCAGCTGGGCCGCAGGATTCATGCCTGCTCAGCTGCCTGATAATCGCCAGCTGGGCCGCAGGATTCATGCCTGCTCAGCTGCCTGATAATCGCCAGCTGGGCCGCAGGATTCATGCCTGCTCAGCTGCCTGATAATCGCCAGCTGGGCCGCAGGATTCATGCCTGCTCAGCTGCCTGATAATCGCCAGCTGGGCCGCAGGATTCATGCCTGCTCAGCTGCCTGATAATCGCCAGCTGGGCCGCAGGATTCATGCCTGCTCAGCTGCCTGATAATCGCCAGCTGGGCCGCAGGATTCATGCCTGCTCAGCTGCCTGATAATCGCCAGCTGGGCCGCAGGATTCATGCCTGCTCAGCTGCCTGATAATCGCCAGCTGGGCCGCAGGATTCATGCCTGCTCAGCTGCCTGATAATCGCCAGCTGGGCCGCAGGATTCATGCCTGCTCAGCTGCCTGATAATCGCCAGCTGGGCCGCAGGATTCATGCCTGCTCAGCTGCCTGATAATCGCCAGCTGGGCCGCAGGATTCATGCCTGCTCAGCTGCCTGATAATCGCCAGCTGGGCCGCAGGATTCATGCCTGCTCAGCTGCTGATTCTTGCCTGCTGAGGCACATGATCCGTGCAGGAGAGCTACCTGATCAGCACATGAGCAGTCACATGATCAGCGCCTCTCAGTCACCTGATCACTGCATGACAGGCATGATCAGTGCCTGCTGAGGATCAGCGCCTGCTCAGCTGCCTGATAATCGCCAGCTGGGCCGCAGGATTCATGCCTGCTCAGCTGCCTGATAATCGCCAGCTGGGCCGCAGGATTCATGCCTGCTCAGCTGCCTGATAATCGCCAGCTGGGCCGCAGGATTCATGCCTGCTCAGCTGCCTGATTCTTGCCTGCTGGCACATGATCCGTGCAGGAGAGCTACCTGATCAGCACATGAGCAGTCACATGATCAGCGCCTCTCAGTCACCTGATCACTGCATGACAGGCACGTGATCAGTGCCTGCTGAGGTGCGGGATCAGCGCCTGCTCAGCTGCCTGATAATCGCCAGCTGGGCCGCAGGATTCATGCCTGCTCAGCTGCCTGATAATCGCCAGCTGGGCCGCAGGATTCATGCCTGCTCAGCTGCTTGATTCTTGCCTGCTGAGGCACATGATCCGTGCAGGAGAGCTACCTGATCAGCACATGAGCAGTCACATGATCAGCGCCTCTCAGTCACCTGATCACTGCATGACAGGCACGTGATCAGTGCCTGCTGAGGTGCGGGATCAGCGCCTGCTCAGCTGCCTGATAATCGCCAGCTGGGCCGCAGGATTCATGCCTGCTCAGCTGCCTGATAATCGCCAGCTGGGCCGCAGGATTCATGCCTGCTCAGCTGCCTGATAATCGCCAGCTGGGCCGCAGGATTCATGCCTGCTCAGCTGCCTGATAATCGCCAGCTGGGCCGCAGGATTCATGCCTGCTCAGCTGCCTGATAATCGCCAGCTGGGCCGCAGGATTCATGCCTGCTCAGCTGCCTGATAATCGCCAGCTGGGCCGCAGGATTCATGCCTGCTCAGCTGCTTGATTCTTGCCTGCTGAGGCACATGATCCGTGCAGGAGAGCTACCTGATCAGCACATGAGCAGTCACATGATCAGCGCCTCTCAGTCACCTGATCACTGCATGACAGGCACGTGATCAGTGCCTGCTGAGGTGCGGGATCAGCGCCTGCTCAGCTGCCTGATAATCGCCAGCTGGGCCGCAGGATTCATGCCTGCTCAGCTGCCTGATAATCGCCAGCTGGGCCGCAGGATTCATGCCTGCTCAGCTGCCTGATAATCGCCAGCTGGGCCGCAGGATTCATGCCTGCTCAGCTGCCTGATAATCGCCAGCTGGGCCGCAGGATTCATGCCTGCTCAGCTGCCTGATAATCGCCAGCTGGGCCGCAGGATTCATGCCTGCTCAGCTGCCTGATAATCGCCAGCTGGGCCGCAGGATTCATGCCTGCTCAGCTGCCTGATAATCGCCAGCTGGGCCGCAGGATTCATGCCTGCTCAGCTGCCTGATAATCGCCAGCTGGGCCGCAGGATTCATGCCTGCTCAGCTGCCTGATAATCGCCAGCTGGGCCGCAGGATTCATGCCTGCTCAGCTGCCTGATAATCGCCAGCTGGGCCGCAGGATTCATGCCTGCTCAGCTGCCTGATAATCGCCAGCTGGGCCGCAGGATTCATGCCTGCTCAGCTGCCTGATAATCGCCAGCTGGGCCGCAGGATTCATGCCTGCTCAGCTGCCTGATAATCGCCAGCTGGGCCGCAGGATTCATGCCTGCTCAGCTGCCTGATAATCGCCAGCTGGGCCGCAGGATTCATGCCTGCTCAGCTGCCTGATAATCGCCAGCTGGGCCGCAGGATTCATGCCTGCTCAGCTGCTTGATTCTTGCCTGCTGAGGCACATGATCCGTGCAGGAGAGCTACCTGATCAGCACATGAGCAGTCACATGATCAGCGCCTCTCAGTCACCTGATCACTGCATGACAGGCACGTGATCAGTGCCTGCTGAGGTGCGGGATCATGCCTGCTCAGCTGCCTGATAATCGCCAGCTGGGCCGCAGGATTCATGCCTGCTCAGCTGCCTGATAATCGCCAGCTGGGCCGCAGGATTCATGCCTGCTCAGCTGCCTGATAATCGCCAGCTGGGCCGCAGGATTCATGCCTGCTCAGCTGCTTGATTCTTGCCTGCTGAGGCACATGATCCGTGCAGGAGAGCTACCTGATCAGCACATGAGCAGTCACATGATCAGCGCCTCTCAGTCACCTGATCACTGCATGACAGGCACGTGATCAGTGCCTGCTGAGGTGCGGGATCAGCGCCTGCTCAGCTGCCTGATAATCGCCAGCTGGGCCGCAGGATTCATGCCTGCTCAGCTGCCTGATAATCGCCAGCTGGGCCGCAGGATTCATGCCTGCTCAGCTGCCTGATAATCGCCAGCTGGGCCGCAGGATTCATGCCTGCTCAGCTGCCTGATAATCGCCAGCTGGGCCGCAGGATTCATGCCTGCTCAGCTGCCTGATAATCGCCAGCTGGGCCGCAGGATTCATGCCTGCTCAGCTGCCTGATAACCGCCAGCTGGGCCGCAGGATTCATGCCTGCTCAGCTGCCTGATAATCGCCAGCTGGGCCGCAGGATTCATGCCTGCTCAGCTGCCTGATAATCGCCAGCTGGGCCGCAGGATTCATGCCTGCTCAGCTGCCTGATAATCGCCAGCTGGGCCGCAGGATTCATGCCTGCTCAGCTGCCTGATAATCGCCAGCTGGGCCGCAGGATTCATGCCTGCTCAGCTGCTTGATTCTTGCCTGCTGAGGCACATGATCCGTGCAGGAGAGCTACCTGATCAGCACATGAGCAGTCACATGATCAGCGCCTCTCAGTCACCTGATCACTGCATGACAGGCACGTGATCAGTGCCTGCTGAGGTGCGGGATCAGCGCCTGCTCAGCTGCCTGATAATCGCCAGCTGGGCCGCAGGATTCATGCCTGCTCAGCTGCCTGATAATCGCCAGCTGGGCCGCAGGATTCATGCCTGCTCAGCTGCCTGATAATCGCCAGCTGGGCCGCAGGATTCATGCCTGCTCAGCTGCCTGATAATCGCCAGCTGGGCCGCAGGATTCATGCCTGCTCAGCTGCCTGATAATCGCCAGCTGGGCCGCAGGATTCATGCCTGCTCAGCTGCCTGATAATCGCCAGCTGGGCCGCAGGATTCATGCCTGCTCAGCTGCCTGATAATCGCCAGCTGGGCCGCAGGATTCATGCCTGCTCAGCTGCCTGATAATCGCCAGCTGGGCCGCAGGATTCATGCCTGCTCAGCTGCTTGATTCTTGCCTGCTGAGGCACATGATCCGTGCAGGAGAGCTACCTGATCAGCACATGAGCAGTCACATGATCAGCGCCTCTCAGTCACCTGATCACTGCATGACAGGCACGTGATCAGTGCCTGCTGAGGTGCGGGATCAGCGCCTGCTCAGCTGCCTGATAATCGCCAGCTGGGCCGCAGGATTCATGCCTGCTCAGCTGCCTGATAATCGCCAGCTGGGCCGCAGGATTCATGCCTGCTCAGCTGCCTGATAATCGCCAGCTGGGCCGCAGGATTCATGCCTGCTCAGCTGCTTGATTCTTGCCTGCTGAGGCACATGATCCGTGCAGGAGAGCTACCTGATCAGCACATGAGCAGTCACATGATCAGCGCCTCTCAGTCACCTGATCACTGCATGACAGGCACGTGATCAGTGCCTGCTGAGGTGCGGGATCAGCGCCTGCTCAGCTGCCTGATAATCGCCAGCTGGGCCGCAGGATTCATGCCTGCTCAGCTGCCTGATAATCGCCAGCTGGGCCGCAGGATTCATGCCTGCTCAGCTGCCTGATAATCGCCAGCTGGGCCGCAGGATTCATGCCTGCTCAGCTGCCTGATAATCGCCAGCTGGGCCGCAGGATTCATGCCTGCTCAGCTGCCTGATAATCGCCAGCTGGGCCGCAGGATTCATGCCTGCTCAGCTGCCTGATAATCGCCAGCTGGGCCGCAGGATTCATGCCTGCTCAGCTGCCTGATAATCGCCAGCTGGGCCGCAGGATTCATGCCTGCTCAGCTGCCTGATAATCGCCAGCTGGGCCGCAGGATTCATGCCTGCTCAGCTGCCTGATAATCGCCAGCTGGGCCGCAGGATTCATGCCTGCTCAGCTGCCTGATAATCGCCAGCTGGGCCGCAGGATTCATGCCTGCTCAGCTGCCTGATAATCGCCAGCTGGGCCGCAGGATTCATGCCTGCTCAGCTGCCTGATAATCGCCAGCTGGGCCGCAGGATTCATGCCTGCTCAGCTGCCTGATAATCGCCAGCTGGGCCGCAGGATTCATGCCTGCTCAGCTGCCTGATAATCGCCAGCTGGGCCGCAGGATTCATGCCTGCTCAGCTGCTGATTCTTGCCTGCTGAGGCACATGATCCGTGCAGGAGCTACCTGATCAGCACATGAGCAGTCACATGATCAGCGCCTCTCAGTCACCTGATCACTGCATGACAGGCACGTGATCAGTGCCTGCTGAGGTGCGGGATCAGCGCCTGCTCAGCTGCCTGATAATCGCCAGCTGGGCCGCAGGATTCATGCCTGCTCAGCTGCCTGATAATCGCCAGCTGGGCCGCAGGATTCATGCCTGCTCAGCTGCCTGATAATCGCCAGCTGGGCCGCAGGATTCATGCCTGCTCAGCTGCCTGATTCTTGCCTGCTGAGGCACATGATCCGTGCAGGAGAGCTACCTGATCAGCACATGAGCAGTCACATGATCAGCGCCTCTCAGTCACCTGATCACTGCATGACAGGCACGTGATCAGTGCCTGCTGAGGTGCGGGATCAGCGCCTGCTCAGCTGCCTGATAATCGCCAGCTGGGCCGCAGGATTCATGCCTGCTCAGCTGCCTGATAATCGCCAGCTGGGCCGCAGGATTCATGCCTGCTCAGCTGCTTGATTCTTGCCTGCTGAGGCACATGATCCGTGCAGGAGAGCTACCTGATCAGCACATGAGCAGTCACATGATCAGCGCCTCTCAGTCACCTGATCACTGCATGACAGGCACGTGATCAGTGCCTGCTGAGGTGCGGGATCAGCGCCTGCTCAGCTGCCTGATAATCGCCAGCTGGGCCGCAGGATTCATGCCTGCTCAGCTGCCTGATAATCGCCAGCTGGGCCGCAGGATTCATGCCTGCTCAGCTGCCTGATAATCGCCAGCTGGGCCGCAGGATTCATGCCTGCTCAGCTGCCTGATAATCGCCAGCTGGGCCGCAGGATTCATGCCTGCTCAGCTGCCTGATAATCGCCAGCTGGGCCGCAGGATTCATGCCTGCTCAGCTGCCTGATAATCGCCAGCTGGGCCGCAGGATTCATGCCTGCTCAGCTGCTTGATTCTTGCCTGCTGAGGCACATGATCCGTGCAGGAGAGCTACCTGATCAGCACATGAGCAGTCACATGATCAGCGCCTCTCAGTCACCTGATCACTGCATGACAGGCACGTGATCAGTGCCTGCTGAGGTGCGGGATCAGCGCCTGCTCAGCTGCCTGATAATCGCCAGCTGGGCCGCAGGATTCATGCCTGCTCAGCTGCCTGATAATCGCCAGCTGGGCCGCAGGATTCATGCCTGCTCAGCTGCCTGATAATCGCCAGCTGGGCCGCAGGATTCATGCCTGCTCAGCTGCCTGATAATCGCCAGCTGGGCCGCAGGATTCATGCCTGCTCAGCTGCCTGATAATCGCCAGCTGGGCCGCAGGATTCATGCCTGCTCAGCTGCCTGATAATCGCCAGCTGGGCCGCAGGATTCATGCCTGCTCAGCTGCCTGATAATCGCCAGCTGGGCCGCAGGATTCATGCCTGCTCAGCTGCCTGATAATCGCCAGCTGGGCCGCAGGATTCATGCCTGCTCAGCTGCCTGATAATCGCCAGCTGGGCCGCAGGATTCATGCCTGCTCAGCTGCCTGATAATCGCCAGCTGGGCCGCAGGATTCATGCCTGCTCAGCTGCCTGATAATCGCCAGCTGGGCCGCAGGATTCATGCCTGCTCAGCTGCCTGATAATCGCCAGCTGGGCCGCAGGATTCATGCCTGCTCAGCTGCCTGATAATCGCCAGCTGGGCCGCAGGATTCATGCCTGCTCAGCTGCCTGATAATCGCCAGCTGGGCCGCAGGATTCATGCCTGCTCAGCTGCCTGATAATCGCCAGCTGGGCCGCAGGATTCATGCCTGCTCAGCTGCTTGATTCTTGCCTGCTGAGGCACATGATCCGTGCAGGAGAGCTACCTGATCAGCACATGAGCAGTCACATGATCAGCGCCTCTCAGTCACCTGATCACTGCATGACAGGCACGTGATCAGTGCCTGCTGAGGTGCGGGATCAGCGCCTGCTCAGCTGCCTGATAATCGCCAGCTGGGCCGCAGGATTCATGCCTGCTCAGCTGCCTGATAATCGCCAGCTGGGCCGCAGGATTCATGCCTGCTCAGCTGCCTGATAATCGCCAGCTGGGCCGCAGGATTCATGCCTGCTCAGCTGCTTGATTCTTGCCTGCTGAGGCACATGATCCGTGCAGGAGAGCTACCTGATCAGCACATGAGCAGTCACATGATCAGCGCCTCTCAGTCACCTGATCACTGCATGACAGGCACGTGATCAGTGCCTGCTGAGGTGCGGGATCAGCGCCTGCTCAGCTGCCTGATAATCGCCAGCTGGGCCGCAGGATTCATGCCTGCTCAGCTGCCTGATAATCGCCAGCTGGGCCGCAGGATTCATGCCTGCTCAGCTGCCTGATAATCGCCAGCTGGGCCGCAGGATTCATGCCTGCTCAGCTGCCTGATAATCGCCAGCTGGGCCGCAGGATTCATGCCTGCTCAGCTGCCTGATAATCGCCAGCTGGGCCGCAGGATTCATGCCTGCTCAGCTGCCTGATAATCGCCAGCTGGGCCGCAGGATTCATGCCTGCTCAGCTGCCTGATAATCGCCAGCTGGGCCGCAGGATTCATGCCTGCTCAGCTGCCTGATAATCGCCAGCTGGGCCGCAGGATTCATGCCTGCTCAGCTGCCTGATAATCGCCAGCTGGGCCGCAGGATTCATGCCTGCTCAGCTGCCTGATAATCGCCAGCTGGGCCGCAGGATTCATGCCTGCTCAGCTGCTTGATTCTTGCCTGCTGAGGCACATGATCCGTGCAGGAGAGCTACCTGATCAGCACATGAGCAGTCACATGATCAGCGCCTCTCAGTCACCTGATCACTGCATGACAGGCACGTGATCAGTGCCTGCTGAGGTGCGGGATCAGCGCCTGCTCAGCTGCCTGATAATCGCCAGCTGGGCCGCAGGATTCATGCCTGCTCAGCTGCCTGATAATCGCCAGCTGGGCCGCAGGATTCATGCCTGCTCAGCTGCCTGATAATCGCCAGCTGGGCCGCAGGATTCATGCCTGCTCAGCTGCCTGATAATCGCCAGCTGGGCCGCAGGATTCATGCCTGCTCAGCTGCCTGATAATCGCCAGCTGGGCCGCAGGATTCATGCCTGCTCAGCTGCCTGATAATCGCCAGCTGGGCCGCAGGATTCATGCCTGCTCAGCTGCCTGATAATCGCCAGCTGGGCCGCAGGATTCATGCCTGCTCAGCTGCCTGATAATCGCCAGCTGGGCCGCAGGATTCATGCCTGCTCAGCTGCCTGATAATCGCCAGCTGGGCCGCAGGATTCATGCCTGCTCAGCTGCCTGATAATCGCCAGCTGGGCCGCAGGATTCATGCCTGCTCAGCTGCCTGATAATCGCCAGCTGGGCCGCAGGATTCATGCCTGCTCAGCTGCCTGATAATCGCCAGCTGGGCCGCAGGATTCATGCCTGCTCAGCTGCCTGATAATCGCCAGCTGGGCCGCAGGATTCATGCCTGCTCAGCTGCCTGATAATCGCCAGCTGGGCCGCAGGATTCATGCCTGCTCAGCTGCCTGATAATCGCCAGCTGGGCCGCAGGATTCATGCCTGCTCAGCTGCTTGATTCTTGCCTGCTGAGGCACATGATCCGTGCAGGAGAGCTACCTGATCAGCACATGAGCAGTCACATGATCAGCGCCTCTCAGTCACCTGATCACTGCATGACAGGCACGTGATCAGTGCCTGCTGAGGTGCGGGATCAGCGCCTGCTCAGCTGCCTGATAATCGCCAGCTGGGCCGCAGGATTCATGCCTGCTCAGCTGCCTGATAATCGCCAGCTGGGCCGCAGGATTCATGCCTGCTCAGCTGCCTGATAATCGCCAGCTGGGCCGCAGGATTCATGCCTGCTCAGCTGCTTGATTCTTGCCTGCTGAGGCACATGATCCGTGCAGGAGAGCTACCTGATCAGCACATGAGCAGTCACATGATCAGCGCCTCTCAGTCACCTGATCACTGCATGACAGGCACGTGATCAGTGCCTGCTGAGGTGCGGGATCAGCGCCTGCTCAGCTGCCTGATAATCGCCAGCTGGGCCGCAGGATTCATGCCTGCTCAGCTGCCTGATAATCGCCAGCTGGGCCGCAGGATTCATGCCTGCTCAGCTGCCTGATAATCGCCAGCTGGGCCGCAGGATTCATGCCTGCTCAGCTGCCTGATAATCGCCAGCTGGGCCGCAGGATTCATGCCTGCTCAGCTGCCTGATAATCGCCAGCTGGGCCGCAGGATTCATGCCTGCTCAGCTGCCTGATAATCGCCAGCTGGGCCGCAGGATTCATGCCTGCTCAGCTGCCTGATAATCGCCAGCTGGGCCGCAGGATTCATGCCTGCTCAGCTGCCTGATAATCGCCAGCTGGGCCGCAGGATTCATGCCTGCTCAGCTGCCTGATAATCGCCAGCTGGGCCGCAGGATTCATGCCTGCTCAGCTGCCTGATAATCGCCAGCTGGGCCGCAGGATTCATGCCTGCTCAGCTGCCTGATAATCGCCAGCTGGGCCGCAGGATTCATGCCTGCTCAGCTGCCTGATAATCGCCAGCTGGGCCGCAGGATTCATGCCTGCTCAGCTGCCTGATAATCGCCAGCTGGGCCGCAGGATTCATGCCTGCTCAGCTGCCTGATAATCGCCAGCTGGGCCGCAGGATTCATGCCTGCTCAGCTGCTGATTCTTGCCTGCTGAGGCACATGATCCGTGCAGGAGAGCTACCTGATCAGCACATGAGCAGTCACATGATCAGCGCCTCTCAGTCACCTGATCACTGCATGACAGGCACGTGATCAGTGCCTGCTGAGGTGCGGGATCAGCGCCTGCTCAGCTGCCTGATAATCGCCAGCTGGGCCGCAGGATTCATGCCTGCTCAGCTGCCTGATAATCGCCAGCTGGGCCGCAGGATTCATGCCTGCTCAGCTGCCTGATAATCGCCAGCTGGGCCGCAGGATTCATGCCTGCTCAGCTGCTTGATTCTTGCCTGCTGAGGCACATGATCCGTGCAGGAGAGCTACCTGATCAGCACATGAGCAGTCACATGATCAGCGCCTCTCAGTCACCTGATCACTGCATGACAGGCACGTGATCAGTGCCTGCTGAGGTGCGGGATCAGCGCCTGCTCAGCTGCCTGATAATCGCCAGCTGGGCCGCAGGATTCATGCCTGCTCAGCTGCCTGATAATCGCCAGCTGGGCCGCAGGATTCATGCCTGCTCAGCTGCTTGATTCTTGCCTGCTGAGGCACATGATCCGTGCAGGAGAGCTACCTGATCAGCACATGAGCAGTCACATGATCAGCGCCTCTCAGTCACCTGATCACTGCATGACAGGCACGTGATCAGTGCCTGCTGAGGTGCGGGATCAGCGCCTGCTCAGCTGCCTGATAATCGCCAGCTGGGCCGCAGGATTCATGCCTGCTCAGCTGCCTGATAATCGCCAGCTGGGCCGCAGGATTCATGCCTGCTCAGCTGCCTGATAATCGCCAGCTGGGCCGCAGGATTCATGCCTGCTCAGCTGCCTGATAATCGCCAGCTGGGCCGCAGGATTCATGCCTGCTCAGCTGCCTGATAATCGCCAGCTGGGCCGCAGGATTCATGCCTGCTCAGCTGCCTGATAATCGCCAGCTGGGCCGCAGGATTCATGCCTGCTCAGCTGCTTGATTCTTGCCTGCTGAGGCACATGATCCGTGCAGGAGAGCTACCTGATCAGCACATGAGCAGTCACATGATCAGCGCCTCTCAGTCACCTGATCACTGCATGACAGGCACGTGATCAGTGCCTGCTGAGGTGCGGGATCAGCGCCTGCTCAGCTGCCTGATAATCGCCAGCTGGGCCGCAGGATTCATGCCTGCTCAGCTGCCTGATAATCGCCAGCTGGGCCGCAGGATTCATGCCTGCTCAGCTGCCTGATAATCGCCAGCTGGGCCGCAGGATTCATGCCTGCTCAGCTGCCTGATAATCGCCAGCTGGGCCGCAGGATTCATGCCTGCTCAGCTGCCTGATAATCGCCAGCTGGGCCGCAGGATTCATGCCTGCTCAGCTGCCTGATAATCGCCAGCTGGGCCGCAGGATTCATGCCTGCTCAGCTGCCTGATAATCGCCAGCTGGGCCGCAGGATTCATGCCTGCTCAGCTGCCTGATAATCGCCAGCTGGGCCGCAGGATTCATGCCTGCTCAGCTGCCTGATAATCGCCAGCTGGGCCGCAGGATTCATGCCTGCTCAGCTGCCTGATAATCGCCAGCTGGGCCGCAGGATTCATGCCTGCTCAGCTGCCTGATAATCGCCAGCTGGGCCGCAGGATTCATGCCTGCTCAGCTGCCTGATAATCGCCAGCTGGGCCGCAGGATTCATGCCTGCTCAGCTGCCTGATAATCGCCAGCTGGGCCGCAGGATTCATGCCTGCTCAGCTGCCTGATAATCGCCAGCTGGGCCGCAGGATTCATGCCTGCTCAGCTGCCTGATAATCGCCAGCTGGGCCGCAGGATTCATGCCTGCTCAGCTGCTTGATTCTTGCCTGCTGAGGCACATGATCCGTGCAGGAGAGCTACCTGATCAGCACATGAGCAGTCACATGATCAGCGCCTCTCAGTCACCTGATCACTGCATGACAGGCACGTGATCAGTGCCTGCTGAGGTGCGGGATCAGCGCCTGCTCAGCTGCCTGATAATCGCCAGCTGGGCCGCAGGATTCATGCCTGCTCAGCTGCCTGATAATCGCCAGCTGGGCCGCAGGATTCATGCCTGCTCAGCTGCCTGATAATCGCCAGCTGGGCCGCAGGATTCATGCCTGCTCAGCTGCTTGATTCTTGCCTGCTGAGGCACATGATCCGTGCAGGAGAGCTACCTGATCAGCACATGAGCAGTCACATGATCAGCGCCTCTCAGTCACCTGATCACTGCATGACAGGCACGTGATCAGTGCCTGCTGAGGTGCGGGATCAGCGCCTGCTCAGCTGCCTGATAATCGCCAGCTGGGCCGCAGGATTCATGCCTGCTCAGCTGCCTGATAATCGCCAGCTGGGCCGCAGGATTCATGCCTGCTCAGCTGCCTGATAATCGCCAGCTGGGCCGCAGGATTCATGCCTGCTCAGCTGCCTGATAATCGCCAGCTGGGCCGCAGGATTCATGCCTGCTCAGCTGCCTGATAATCGCCAGCTGGGCCGCAGGATTCATGCCTGCTCAGCTGCCTGATAATCGCCAGCTGGGCCGCAGGATTCATGCCTGCTCAGCTGCCTGATAATCGCCAGCTGGGCCGCAGGATTCATGCCTGCTCAGCTGCCTGATAATCGCCAGCTGGGCCGCAGGATTCATGCCTGCTCAGCTGCCTGATAATCGCCAGCTGGGCCGCAGGATTCATGCCTGCTCAGCTGCCTGATAATCGCCAGCTGGGCCGCAGGATTCATGCCTGCTCAGCTGCCTGATAATCGCCAGCTGGGCCGCAGGATTCATGCCTGCTCAGCTGCCTGATAATCGCCAGCTGGGCCGCAGGATTCATGCCTGCTCAGCTGCCTGATAATCGCCAGCTGGGCCGCAGGATTCATGCCTGCTCAGCTGCCTGATAATCGCCAGCTGGGCCGCAGGATTCATGCCTGCTCAGCTGCTTGATTCTTGCCTGCTGAGGCACATGATCCGTGCAGGAGAGCTACCTGATCAGCACATGAGCAGTCACATGATCAGCGCCTCTCAGTCACCTGATCACTGCATGACAGGCACGTGATCAGTGCCTGCTGAGGTGCGGGATCAGCGCCTGCTCAGCTGCCTGATAATCGCCAGCTGGGCCGCAGGATTCATGCCTGCTCAGCTGCCTGATAATCGCCAGCTGGGCCGCAGGATTCATGCCTGCTCAGCTGCCTGATAATCGCCAGCTGGGCCGCAGGATTCATGCCTGCTCAGCTGCCTGATAATCGCCAGCTGGGCCGCAGGATTCATGCCTGCTCAGCTGCCTGATAATCGCCAGCTGGGCCGCAGGATTCATGCCTGCTCAGCTGCCTGATAATCGCCAGCTGGGCCGCAGGATTCATGCCTGCTCAGCTGCCTGATAATCGCCAGCTGGGCCGCAGGATTCATGCCTGCTCAGCTGCCTGATAATCGCCAGCTGGGCCGCAGGATTCATGCCTGCTCAGCTGCCTGATAATCGCCAGCTGGGCCGCAGGATTCATGCCTGCTCAGCTGCCTGATAATCGCCAGCTGGGCCGCAGGATTCATGCCTGCTCAGCTGCCTGATAATCGCCAGCTGGGCCGCAGGATTCATGCCTGCTCAGCTGCCTGATAATCGCCAGCTGGGCCGCAGGATTCATGCCTGCTCAGCTGCCTGATAATCGCCAGCTGGGCCGCAGGATTCATGCCTGCTCAGCTGCCTGATAATCGCCAGCTGGGCCGCAGGATTCATGCCTGCTCAGCTGCCTGATAATCGCCAGCTGGGCCGCAGGATTCATGCCTGCTCAGCTGCTTGATTCTTGCCTGCTGAGGCACATGATCCGTGCAGGAGAGCTACCTGATCAGCACATGAGCAGTCACATGATCAGCGCCTCTCAGTCACCTGATCACTGCATGACAGGCACGTGATCAGTGCCTGCTGAGGTGCGGGATCAGCGCCTGCTCAGCTGCCTGATAATCGCCAGCTGGGCCGCAGGATTCATGCCTGCTCAGCTGCCTGATAATCGCCAGCTGGGCCGCAGGATTCATGCCTGCTCAGCTGCCTGATAATCGCCAGCTGGGCCGCAGGATTCATGCCTGCTCAGCTGCTTGATTCTTGCCTGCTGAGGCACATGATCCGTGCAGGAGAGCTACCTGATCAGCACATGAGCAGTCACATGATCAGCGCCTCTCAGTCACCTGATCACTGCATGACAGGCACGTGATCAGTGCCTGCTGAGGTGCGGGATCAGCGCCTGCTCAGCTGCCTGATAATCGCCAGCTGGGCCGCAGGATTCATGCCTGCTCAGCTGCCTGATAATCGCCAGCTGGGCCGCAGGATTCATGCCTGCTCAGCTGCCTGATAATCGCCAGCTGGGCCGCAGGATTCATGCCTGCTCAGCTGCCTGATAATCGCCAGCTGGGCCGCAGGATTCATGCCTGCTCAGCTGCCTGATAATCGCCAGCTGGGCCGCAGGATTCATGCCTGCTCAGCTGCCTGATAATCGCCAGCTGGGCCGCAGGATTCATGCCTGCTCAGCTGCCTGATAATCGCCAGCTGGGCCGCAGGATTCATGCCTGCTCAGCTGCCTGATAATCGCCAGCTGGGCCGCAGGATTCATGCCTGCTCAGCTGCCTGATAATCGCCAGCTGGGCCGCAGGATTCATGCCTGCTCAGCTGCCTGATAATCGCCAGCTGGGCCGCAGGATTCATGCCTGCTCAGCTGCCTGATAATCGCCAGCTGGGCCGCAGGATTCATGCCTGCTCAGCTGCCTGATAATCGCCAGCTGGGCCGCAGGATTCATGCCTGCTCAGCTGCCTGATAATCGCCAGCTGGGCCGCAGGATTCATGCCTGCTCAGCTGCCTGATAATCGCCAGCTGGGCCGCAGGATTCATGCCTGCTCAGCTGCTTGATTCTTGCCTGCTGAGGCACATGATCCGTGCAGGAGAGCTACCTGATCAGCACATGAGCAGTCACATGATCAGCGCCTCTCAGTCACCTGATCACTGCATGACAGGCACGTGATCAGTGCCTGCTGAGGTGCGGGATCAGCGCCTGCTCAGCTGCCTGATAATCGCCAGCTGGGCCGCAGGATTCATGCCTGCTCAGCTGCCTGATAATCGCCAGCTGGGCCGCAGGATTCATGCCTGCTCAGCTGCCTGATAATCGCCAGCTGGGCCGCAGGATTCATGCCTGCTCAGCTGCTTGATTCTTGCCTGCTGAGGCACATGATCCGTGCAGGAGAGCTACCTGATCAGCACATGAGCAGTCACATGATCAGCGCCTCTCAGTCACCTGATCACTGCATGACAGGCACGTGATCAGTGCCTGCTGAGGTGCGGGATCATGCCTGCTCAGCTGCCTGATAATCGCCAGCTGGGCCGCAGGATTCATGCCTGCTCAGCTGCCTGATAATCGCCAGCTGGGCCGCAGGATTCATGCCTGCTCAGCTGCTTGATTCTTGCCTGCTGAGGCACATGATCCGTGCAGGAGAGCTACCTGATCAGCACATGAGCAGTCACATGATCAGCGCCTCTCAGTCACCTGATCACTGCATGACAGGCACGTGATCAGTGCCTGCTGAGGTGCGGGATCAGCGCCTGCTCAGCTGCCTGATAATCGCCAGCTGGGCCGCAGGATTCATGCCTGCTCAGCTGCCTGATAATCGCCAGCTGGGCCGCAGGATTCATGCCTGCTCAGCTGCCTGATAATCGCCAGCTGGGCCGCAGGATTCATGCCTGCTCAGCTGCCTGATAATCGCCAGCTGGGCCGCAGGATTCATGCCTGCTCAGCTGCCTGATAATCGCCAGCTGGGCCGCAGGATTCATGCCTGCTCAGCTGCCTGATAATCGCCAGCTGGGCCGCAGGATTCATGCCTGCTCAGCTGCTTGATTCTTGCCTGCTGAGGCACATGATCCGTGCAGGAGAGCTACCTGATCAGCACATGAGCAGTCACATGATCAGCGCCTCTCAGTCACCTGATCACTGCATGACAGGCACGTGATCAGTGCCTGCTGAGGTGCGGGATCAGCGCCTGCTCAGCTGCCTGATAATCGCCAGCTGGGCCGCAGGATTCATGCCTGCTCAGCTGCCTGATAATCGCCAGCTGGGCCGCAGGATTCATGCCTGCTCAGCTGCCTGATAATCGCCAGCTGGGCCGCAGGATTCATGCCTGCTCAGCTGCCTGATAATCGCCAGCTGGGCCGCAGGATTCATGCCTGCTCAGCTGCCTGATAATCGCCAGCTGGGCCGCAGGATTCATGCCTGCTCAGCTGCCTGATAATCGCCAGCTGGGCCGCAGGATTCATGCCTGCTCAGCTGCCTGATAATCGCCAGCTGGGCCGCAGGATTCATGCCTGCTCAGCTGCCTGATAATCGCCAGCTGGGCCGCAGGATTCATGCCTGCTCAGCTGCCTGATAATCGCCAGCTGGGCCGCAGGATTCATGCCTGCTCAGCTGCCTGATAATCGCCAGCTGGGCCGCAGGATTCATGCCTGCTCAGCTGCCTGATAATCGCCAGCTGGGCCGCAGGATTCATGCCTGCTCAGCTGCCTGATAATCGCCAGCTGGGCCGCAGGATTCATGCCTGCTCAGCTGCCTGATAATCGCCAGCTGGGCCGCAGGATTCATGCCTGCTCAGCTGCCTGATAATCGCCAGCTGGGCCGCAGGATTCATGCCTGCTCAGCTGCCTGATAATCGCCAGCTGGGCCGCAGGATTCATGCCTGCTCAGCTGCTTGATTCTTGCCTGCTGAGGCACATGATCCGTGCAGGAGAGCTACCTGATCAGCACATGAGCAGTCACATGATCAGCGCCTCTCAGTCACCTGATCACTGCATGACAGGCACGTGATCAGTGCCTGCTGAGGTGCGGGATCAGCGCCTGCTCAGCTGCCTGATAATCGCCAGCTGGGCCGCAGGATTCATGCCTGCTCAGCTGCCTGATAATCGCCAGCTGGGCCGCAGGATTCATGCCTGCTCAGCTGCCTGATAATCGCCAGCTGGGCCGCAGGATTCATGCCTGCTCAGCTGCTTGATTCTTGCCTGCTGAGGCACATGATCCGTGCAGGAGAGCTACCTGATCAGCACATGAGCAGTCACATGATCAGCGCCTCTCAGTCACCTGATCACTGCATGACAGGCACGTGATCAGTGCCTGCTGAGGTGCGGGATCAGCGCCTGCTCAGCTGCCTGATAATCGCCAGCTGGGCCGCAGGATTCATGCCTGCTCAGCTGCCTGATAATCGCCAGCTGGGCCGCAGGATTCATGCCTGCTCAGCTGCCTGATAATCGCCAGCTGGGCCGCAGGATTCATGCCTGCTCAGCTGCCTGATAATCGCCAGCTGGGCCGCAGGATTCATGCCTGCTCAGCTGCCTGATAATCGCCAGCTGGGCCGCAGGATTCATGCCTGCTCAGCTGCCTGATAATCGCCAGCTGGGCCGCAGGATTCATGCCTGCTCAGCTGCCTGATAATCGCCAGCTGGGCCGCAGGATTCATGCCTGCTCAGCTGCCTGATAATCGCCAGCTGGGCCGCAGGATTCATGCCTGCTCAGCTGCCTGATAATCGCCAGCTGGGCCGCAGGATTCATGCCTGCTCAGCTGCCTGATAATCGCCAGCTGGGCCGCAGGATTCATGCCTGCTCAGCTGCCTGATAATCGCCAGCTGGGCCGCAGGATTCATGCCTGCTCAGCTGCCTGATAATCGCCAGCTGGGCCGCAGGATTCATGCCTGCTCAGCTGCCTGATAATCGCCAGCTGGGCCGCAGGATTCATGCCTGCTCAGCTGCCTGATAATCGCCAGCTGGGCCGCAGGATTCATGCCTGCTCAGCTGCCTGATAATCGCCAGCTGGGCCGCAGGATTCATGCCTGCTCAGCTGCCTGATAATCGCCAGCTGGGCCGCAGGATTCATGCCTGCTCAGCTGCCTGATAATCGCCAGCTGGGCCGCAGGATTCATGCCTGCTCAGCTGCCTGATAATCGCCAGCTGGGCCGCAGGATTCATGCCTGCTCAGCTGCCTGATAATCGCCAGCTGGGCCGCAGGATTCATGCCTGCTCAGCTGCCTGATAATCGCCAGCTGGGCCGCAGGATTCATGCCTGCTCAGCTGCCTGATAATCGCCAGCTGGGCCGCAGGATTCATGCCTGCTCAGCTGCCTGATAATCGCCAGCTGGGCCGCAGGATTCATGCCTGCTCAGCTGCTTGATTCTTGCCTGCTGAGGCACATGATCCGTGCAGGAGAGCTACCTGATCAGCACATGAGCAGTCACATGATCAGCGCCTCTCAGTCACCTGATCACTGCATGACAGGCACGTGATCAGTGCCTGCTGAGGTGCGGGATCAGCGCCTGCTCAGCTGCCTGATAATCGCCAGCTGGGCCGCAGGATTCATGCCTGCTCAGCTGCCTGATAATCGCCAGCTGGGCCGCAGGATTCATGCCTGCTCAGCTGCCTGATAATCGCCAGCTGGGCCGCAGGATTCATGCCTGCTCAGCTGCCTGATTCTTGCCTGCTGAGGCACATGATCCGTGCAGGAGAGCTACCTGATCAGCACATGAGCAGTCACATGATCAGCGCCTCTCAGTCACCTGATCACTGCATGACAGGCACGTGATCAGTGCCTGCTGAGGTGCGGGATCATGCCTGCTCAGCTGCCTGATAATCGCCAGCTGGGCCGCAGGATTCATGCCTGCTCAGCTGCCTGATAATCGCCAGCTGGGCCGCAGGATTCATGCCTGCTCAGCTGCTTGATTCTTGCCTGCTGAGGCACATGATCCGTGCAGGAGAGCTACCTGATCAGCACATGAGCAGTCACATGATCAGCGCCTCTCAGTCACCTGATCACTGCATGACAGGCACGTGATCAGTGCCTGCTGAGGTGCGGGATCAGCGCCTGCTCAGCTGCCTGATAATCGCCAGCTGGGCCGCAGGATTCATGCCTGCTCAGCTGCCTGATAATCGCCAGCTGGGCCGCAGGATTCATGCCTGCTCAGCTGCCTGATAATCGCCAGCTGGGCCGCAGGATTCATGCCTGCTCAGCTGCCTGATAATCGCCAGCTGGGCCGCAGGATTCATGCCTGCTCAGCTGCCTGATAATCGCCAGCTGGGCCGCAGGATTCATGCCTGCTCAGCTGCCTGATAATCGCCAGCTGGGCCGCAGGATTCATGCCTGCTCAGCTGCCTGATAACGCCAGCTGGGCCGCAGGATTCATGCCTGCTCAGCTGCCTGATAATCGCCAGCTGGGCCGCAGGATTCATGCCTGCTCAGCTGCCTGATAATCGCCAGCTGGGCCGCAGGATTCATGCCTGCTCAGCTGCCTGATAATCGCCAGCTGGGCCGCAGGATTCATGCCTGCTCAGCTGCCTGATAATCGCCAGCTGGGCCGCAGGATTCATGCCTGCTCAGCTGCTTGATTCTTGCCTGCTGAGGCACATGATCCGTGCAGGAGAGCTACCTGATCAGCACATGAGCAGTCACATGATCAGCGCCTCTCAGTCACCTGATCACTGCATGACAGGCACGTGATCAGTGCCTGCTGAGGTGCGGGATCAGCGCCTGCTCAGCTGCCTGATAATCGCCAGCTGGGCCGCAGGATTCATGCCTGCTCAGCTGCCTGATAATCGCCAGCTGGGCCGCAGGATTCATGCCTGCTCAGCTGCCTGATAATCGCCAGCTGGGCCGCAGGATTCATGCCTGCTCAGCTGCCTGATAATCGCCAGCTGGGCCGCAGGATTCATGCCTGCTCAGCTGCCTGATAATCGCCAGCTGGGCCGCAGGATTCATGCCTGCTCAGCTGCCTGATAATCGCCAGCTGGGCCGCAGGATTCATGCCTGCTCAGCTGCCTGATAATCGCCAGCTGGGCCGCAGGATTCATGCCTGCTCAGCTGCCTGATAATCGCCAGCTGGGCCGCAGGATTCATGCCTGCTCAGCTGCCTGATAATCGCCAGCTGGGCCGCAGGATTCATGCCTGCTCAGCTGCCTGATAATCGCCAGCTGGGCCGCAGGATTCATGCCTGCTCAGCTGCCTGATAATCGCCAGCTGGGCCGCAGGATTCATGCCTGCTCAGCTGCCTGATAATCGCCAGCTGGGCCGCAGGATTCATGCCTGCTCAGCTGCCTGATAATCGCCAGCTGGGCCGCAGGATTCATGCCTGCTCAGCTGCCTGATAATCGCCAGCTGGGCCGCAGGATTCATGCCTGCTCAGCTGCTTGATTCTTGCCTGCTGAGGCACATGATCCGTGCAGGAGAGCTACCTGATCAGCACATGAGCAGTCACATGATCAGCGCCTCTCAGTCACCTGATCACTGCATGACAGGCACGTGATCAGTGCCTGCTGAGGTGCGGGATCAGCGCCTGCTCAGCTGCCTGATAATCGCCAGCTGGGCCGCAGGATTCATGCCTGCTCAGCTGCCTGATAATCGCCAGCTGGGCCGCAGGATTCATGCCTGCTCAGCTGCCTGATAATCGCCAGCTGGGCCGCAGGATTCATGCCTGCTCAGCTGCTTGATTCTTGCCTGCTGAGGCACATGATCCGTGCAGGAGAGCTACCTGATCAGCACATGAGCAGTCACATGATCAGCGCCTCTCAGTCACCTGATCACTGCATGACAGGCACGTGATCAGTGCCTGCTGAGGTGCGGGATCAGCGCCTGCTCAGCTGCCTGATAATCGCCAGCTGGGCCGCAGGATTCATGCCTGCTCAGCTGCCTGATAATCGCCAGCTGGGCCGCAGGATTCATGCCTGCTCAGCTGCCTGATAATCGCCAGCTGGGCCGCAGGATTCATGCCTGCTCAGCTGCCTGATAATCGCCAGCTGGGCCGCAGGATTCATGCCTGCTCAGCTGCCTGATAATCGCCAGCTGGGCCGCAGGATTCATGCCTGCTCAGCTGCCTGATAATCGCCAGCTGGGCCGCAGGATTCATGCCTGCTCAGCTGCCTGATAATCGCCAGCTGGGCCGCAGGATTCATGCCTGCTCAGCTGCCTGATAATCGCCAGCTGGGCCGCAGGATTCATGCCTGCTCAGCTGCCTGATAATCGCCAGCTGGGCCGCAGGATTCATGCCTGCTCAGCTGCCTGATAATCGCCAGCTGGGCCGCAGGATTCATGCCTGCTCAGCTGCCTGATAATCGCCAGCTGGGCCGCAGGATTCATGCCTGCTCAGCTGCCTGATAATCGCCAGCTGGGCCGCAGGATTCATGCCTGCTCAGCTGCCTGATAATCGCCAGCTGGGCCGCAGGATTCATGCCTGCTCAGCTGCCTGATAATCGCCAGCTGGGCCGCAGGATTCATGCCTGCTCAGCTGCCTGATAATCGCCAGCTGGGCCGCAGGATTCATGCCTGCTCAGCTGCCTGATAATCGCCAGCTGGGCCGCAGGATTCATGCCTGCTCAGCTGCCTGATAATCGCCAGCTGGGCCGCAGGATTCATGCCTGCTCAGCTGCCTGATAATCGCCAGCTGGGCCGCAGGATTCATGCCTGCTCAGCTGCCTGATAATCGCCAGCTGGGCCGCAGGATTCATGCCTGCTCAGCTGCTTGAT
Organism: Bos javanicus; assembly: GCF_032452875.1. Lineage (NCBI taxonomy): Eukaryota > Metazoa > Chordata > Mammalia > Artiodactyla > Bovidae > Bos > Bos javanicus. The sequence continues at coordinate 42,774 of NW_026894506.1, forward strand.
TCTTGCCTGCTGAGGCACATGATCCGTGCAGGAGAGCTACCTGATCAGCACATGAGCAGTCACATGATCAGCGCCTCTCAGTCACCTGATCACTGCATGACAGGCACGTGATCAGTGCCTGCTGAGGTGCGGGATCAGCGCCTGCTCAGCTGCCTGATAATCGCCAGCTGGGCCGCAGGATTCATGCCTGCTCAGCTGCCTGATAATCGCCAGCTGGGCCGCAGGATTCATGCCTGCTCAGCTGCCTGATAATCGCCAGCTGGGCCGCAGGATTCATGCCTGCTCAGCTGCCTGATTCTTGCCTGCTGAGGCACATGATCCGTGCAGGAGAGCTGCCTGATCAGCACATGAGCAGTCACATGATCAGCGCCTCTCAGTCACCTGATCACTGCATGACAGGCACGTGATCAGTGCCTGCTGAGGTGCGGGATCATGCCTGCTCAGCTGCCTGATAATCGCCAGCTGGGCCGCAGGATTCATGCCTGCTCAGCTGCCTGATAATCGCCAGCTGGGCCGCAGGATTCATGCCTGCTCAGCTGCTTGATTCTTGCCAGCTGGGCACATGATCCGTGCAGGAGAGCTACCTGATCAGCACATGAGCAGTCACATGATCAGCGCCTCTCAGTCACCTGATCACTGCATGACAGGCACGTGATCAGTGCCTGCTGGGTGCGGGATCATGCCTGCTCAGCTGCCTGATAATCGCCAGCTGGGCCGCAGGATTCATGCCTGCTCAGCTGCCTGATAATCGCCAGCTGGGCCGCAGGATTCATGCCTGCTCAGCTGCCTGATAATCGCCAGCTGGGCCGCAGGATTCATGCCTGCTCAGCTGCCTGATAATCGCCAGCTGGGCCGCAGGATTCATGCCTGCTCAGCTGCCTGATAATCGCCAGCTGGGCCGCAGGATTCATGCCTGCTCAGCTGCTTGATTCTTGCCTGCTGAGGCACATGATCCGTGCAGGAGAGCTACCTGATCAGCACATGAGCAGTCACATGATCAGCGCCTCTCAGTCACCTGATCACTGCATGACAGGCACGTGATCAGTGCCTGCTGAGGTGCGGGATCAGCGCCTGCTCAGCTGCCTGATAATCGCCAGCTGGGCCGCAGGATTCATGCCTGCTCAGCTGCCTGATAATCGCCAGCTGGGCCGCAGGATTCATGCCTGCTCAGCTGCCTGATAATCGCCAGCTGGGCCGCAGGATTCATGCCTGCTCAGCTGCCTGATAATCGCCAGCTGGGCCGCAGGATTCATGCCTGCTCAGCTGCCTGATAATCGCCAGCTGGGCCGCAGGATTCATGCCTGCTCAGCTGCCTGATAATCGCCAGCTGGGCCGCAGGATTCATGCCTGCTCAGCTGCCTGATAACCGCCAGCTGGGCCGCAGGATTCATGCCTGCTCAGCTGCCTGATAATCGCCAGCTGGGCCGCAGGATTCATGCCTGCTCAGCTGCCTGATAATCGCCAGCTGGGCCGCAGGATTCATGCCTGCTCAGCTGCCTGATAATCGCCAGCTGGGCCGCAGGATTCATGCCTGCTCAGCTGCCTGATAATCGCCAGCTGGGCCGCAGGATTCATGCCTGCTCAGCTGCTTGATTCTTGCCTGCTGAGGCACATGATCCGTGCAGGAGAGCTACCTGATCAGCACATGAGCAGTCACATGATCAGCGCCTCTCAGTCACCTGATCACTGCATGACAGGCACGTGATCAGTGCCTGCTGAGGTGCGGGATCAGCGCCTGCTCAGCTGCCTGATAATCGCCAGCTGGGCCGCAGGATTCATGCCTGCTCAGCTGCCTGATAATCGCCAGCTGGGCCGCAGGATTCATGCCTGCTCAGCTGCCTGATAATCGCCAGCTGGGCCGCAGGATTCATGCCTGCTCAGCTGCCTGATTCTTGCCTGCTGAGGCACATGATCCGTGCAGGAGAGCTACCTGATCAGCACATGAGCAGTCACATGATCAGCGCCTCTCAGTCACCTGATCACTGCATGACAGGCACGTGATCAGTGCCTGCTGAGGTGCGGGATCATGCCTGCTCAGCTGCCTGATAATCGCCAGCTGGGCCGCAGGATTCATGCCTGCTCAGCTGCCTGATAATCGCCAGCTGGGCCGCAGGATTCATGCCTGCTCAGCTGCTTGATTCTTGCCTGCTGAGGCACATGATCCGTGCAGGAGAGCTACCTGATCAGCACATGAGCAGTCACATGATCAGCGCCTCTCAGTCACCTGATCACTGCATGACAGGCACGTGATCAGTGCCTGCTGAGGTGCGGGATCAGCGCCTGCTCAGCTGCCTGATAATCGCCAGCTGGGCCGCAGGATTCATGCCTGCTCAGCTGCCTGATAATCGCCAGCTGGGCCGCAGGATTCATGCCTGCTCAGCTGCCTGATAATCGCCAGCTGGGCCGCAGGATTCATGCCTGCTCAGCTGCCTGATAATCGCCAGCTGGGCCGCAGGATTCATGCCTGCTCAGCTGCCTGATAATCGCCAGCTGGGCCGCAGGATTCATGCCTGCTCAGCTGCCTGATAATCGCCAGCTGGGCCGCAGGATTCATGCCTGCTCAGCTGCCTGATAATCGCCAGCTGGGCCGCAGGATTCATGCCTGCTCAGCTGCCTGATAATCGCCAGCTGGGCCGCAGGATTCATGCCTGCTCAGCTGCCTGATAATCGCCAGCTGGGCCGCAGGATTCATGCCTGCTCAGCTGCCTGATAATCGCCAGCTGGGCCGCAGGATTCATGCCTGCTCAGCTGCCTGATAACGCCAGCTGGGCCGCAGGATTCATGCCTGCTCAGCTGCCTGATAACCGCCAGCTGGGCCGCAGGATTCATGCCTGCTCAGCTGCCTGATAATCGCCAGCTGGGCCGCAGGATTCATGCCTGCTCAGCTGCCTGATAATCGCCAGCTGGGCCGCAGGATTCATGCCTGCTCAGCTGCCTGATAATCGCCAGCTGGGCCGCAGGATTCATGCCTGCTCAGCTGCCTGATAATCGCCAGCTGGGCCGCAGGATTCATGCCTGCTCAGCTGCTTGATTCTTGCCTGCTGAGGCACATGATCCGTGCAGGAGAGCTACCTGATCAGCACATGAGCAGTCACATGATCAGCGCCTCTCAGTCACCTGATCACTGCATGACAGGCACGTGATCAGTGCCTGCTGAGGTGCGGGATCAGCGCCTGCTCAGCTGCCTGATAATCGCCAGCTGGGCCGCAGGATTCATGCCTGCTCAGCTGCCTGATAATCGCCAGCTGGGCCGCAGGATTCATGCCTGCTCAGCTGCCTGATAATCGCCAGCTGGGCCGCAGGATTCATGCCTGCTCAGCTGCCTGATAATCGCCAGCTGGGCCGCAGGATTCATGCCTGCTCAGCTGCCTGATAATCGCCAGCTGGGCCGCAGGATTCATGCCTGCTCAGCTGCCTGATAATCGCCAGCTGGGCCGCAGGATTCATGCCTGCTCAGCTGCCTGATAATCGCCAGCTGGGCCGCAGGATTCATGCCTGCTCAGCTGCCTGATAATCGCCAGCTGGGCCGCAGGATTCATGCCTGCTCAGCTGCCTGATAATCGCCAGCTGGGCCGCAGGATTCATGCCTGCTCAGCTGCCTGATAATCGCCAGCTGGGCCGCAGGATTCATGCCTGCTCAGCTGCCTGATAATCGCCAGCTGGGCCGCAGGATTCATGCCTGCTCAGCTGCCTGATAATCGCCAGCTGGGCCGCAGGATTCATGCCTGCTCAGCTGCCTGATAATCGCCAGCTGGGCCGCAGGATTCATGCCTGCTCAGCTGCCTGATAATCGCCAGCTGGGCCGCAGGATTCATGCCTGCTCAGCTGCTTGATTCTTGCCTGCTGAGGCACATGATCCGTGCAGGAGAGCTACCTGATCAGCACATGAGCAGTCACATGATCAGCGCCTCTCAGTCACCTGATCACTGCATGACAGGCACGTGATCAGTGCCTGCTGAGGTGCGGGATCAGCGCCTGCTCAGCTGCCTGATAATCGCCAGCTGGGCCGCAGGATTCATGCCTGCTCAGCTGCCTGATAATCGCCAGCTGGGCCGCAGGATTCATGCCTGCTCAGCTGCCTGATAATCGCCAGCTGGGCCGCAGGATTCATGCCTGCTCAGCTGCTTGATTCTTGCCTGCTGAGGCACATGATCCGTGCAGGAGAGCTACCTGATCAGCACATGAGCAGTCACATGATCAGCGCCTCTCAGTCACCTGATCACTGCATGACAGGCACGTGATCAGTGCCTGCTGAGGTGCGGGATCAGCGCCTGCTCAGCTGCCTGATAATCGCCAGCTGGGCCGCAGGATTCATGCCTGCTCAGCTGCCTGATAATCGCCAGCTGGGCCGCAGGATTCATGCCTGCTCAGCTGCCTGATAATCGCCAGCTGGGCCGCAGGATTCATGCCTGCTCAGCTGCCTGATAATCGCCAGCTGGGCCGCAGGATTCATGCCTGCTCAGCTGCCTGATAATCGCCAGCTGGGCCGCAGGATTCATGCCTGCTCAGCTGCCTGATAATCGCCAGCTGGGCCGCAGGATTCATGCCTGCTCAGCTGCCTGATAATCGCCAGCTGGGCCGCAGGATTCATGCCTGCTCAGCTGCCTGATAATCGCCAGCTGGGCCGCAGGATTCATGCCTGCTCAGCTGCCTGATAATCGCCAGCTGGGCCGCAGGATTCATGCCTGCTCAGCTGCCTGATAATCGCCAGCTGGGCCGCAGGATTCATGCCTGCTCAGCTGCCTGATAATCGCCAGCTGGGCCGCAGGATTCATGCCTGCTCAGCTGCCTGATAATCGCCAGCTGGGCCGCAGGATTCATGCCTGCTCAGCTGCCTGATAATCGCCAGCTGGGCCGCAGGATTCATGCCTGCTCAGCTGCCTGATAATCGCCAGCTGGGCCGCAGGATTCATGCCTGCTCAGCTGCCTGATAATCGCCAGCTGGGCCGCAGGATTCATGCCTGCTCAGCTGCCTGATAATCGCCAGCTGGGCCGCAGGATTCATGCCTGCTCAGCTGCCTGATAATCGCCAGCTGGGCCGCAGGATTCATGCCTGCTCAGCTGCCTGATAATCGCCAGCTGGGCCGCAGGATTCATGCCTGCTCAGCTGCCTGATAATCGCCAGCTGGGCCGCAGGATTCATGCCTGCTCAGCTGCTTGATTCTTGCCTGCTGAGGCACATGATCCGTGCAGGAGAGCTACCTGATCAGCACATGAGCAGTCACATGATCAGCGCCTCTCAGTCACCTGATCACTGCATGACAGGCACGTGATCAGTGCCTGCTGAGGTGCGGGATCAGCGCCTGCTCAGCTGCCTGATAATCGCCAGCTGGGCCGCAGGATTCATGCCTGCTCAGCTGCCTGATAATCGCCAGCTGGGCCGCAGGATTCATGCCTGCTCAGCTGCCTGATAATCGCCAGCTGGGCCGCAGGATTCATGCCTGCTCAGCTGCCTGATTCTTGCCTGCTGAGGCACATGATCCGTGCAGGAGAGCTGCCTGATCAGCACATGAGCAGTCACATGATCAGCGCCTCTCAGTCACCTGATCACTGCATGACAGGCACGTGATCAGTGCCTGCTGAGGTGCGGGATCATGCCTGCTCAGCTGCCTGATAATCGCCAGCTGGGCCGCAGGATTCATGCCTGCTCAGCTGCCTGATAATCGCCAGCTGGGCCGCAGGATTCATGCCTGCTCAGCTGCTTGATTCTTGCCTGCTGAGGCACATGATCCGTGCAGGAGAGCTACCTGATCAGCACATGAGCAGTCACATGATCAGCGCCTCTCAGTCACCTGATCACTGCATGACAGGCACGTGATCAGTGCCTGCTGAGGTGCGGGATCAGCGCCTGCTCAGCTGCCTGATAATCGCCAGCTGGGCCGCAGGATTCATGCCTGCTCAGCTGCCTGATAATCGCCAGCTGGGCCGCAGGATTCATGCCTGCTCAGCTGCCTGATAATCGCCAGCTGGGCCGCAGGATTCATGCCTGCTCAGCTGCCTGATAATCGCCAGCTGGGCCGCAGGATTCATGCCTGCTCAGCTGCCTGATAATCGCCAGCTGGGCCGCAGGATTCATGCCTGCTCAGCTGCTTGATTCTTGCCTGCTGAGGCACATGATCCGTGCAGGAGAGCTACCTGATCAGCACATGAGCAGTCACATGATCAGCGCCTCTCAGTCACCTGATCACTGCATGACAGGCACGTGATCAGTGCCTGCTGAGGTGCGGGATCAGCGCCTGCTCAGCTGCCTGATAATCGCCAGCTGGGCCGCAGGATTCATGCCTGCTCAGCTGCCTGATAATCGCCAGCTGGGCCGCAGGATTCATGCCTGCTCAGCTGCCTGATAACCGCCAGCTGGGCCGCAGGATTCATGCCTGCTCAGCTGCCTGATAATCGCCAGCTGGGCCGCAGGATTCATGCCTGCTCAGCTGCCTGATAACGCCAGCTGGGCCGCAGGATTCATGCCTGCTCAGCTGCCTGATAATCGCCAGCTGGGCCGCAGGATTCATGCCTGCTCAGCTGCCTGATAATCGCCAGCTGGGCCGCAGGATTCATGCCTGCTCAGCTGCCTGATAATCGCCAGCTGGGCCGCAGGATTCATGCCTGCTCAGCTGCCTGATAATCGCCAGCTGGGCCGCAGGATTCATGCCTGCTCAGCTGCCTGATAATCGCCAGCTGGGCCGCAGGATTCATGCCTGCTCAGCTGCCTGATAATCGCCAGCTGGGCCGCAGGATTCATGCCTGCTCAGCTGCTTGATTCTTGCCTGCTGAGGCACATGATCCGTGCAGGAGAGCTACCTGATCAGCACATGAGCAGTCACATGATCAGCGCCTCTCAGTCACCTGATCACTGCATGACAGGCACGTGATCAGTGCCTGCTGAGGTGCGGGATCAGCGCCTGCTCAGCTGCCTGATAATCGCCAGCTGGGCCGCAGGATTCATGCCTGCTCAGCTGCCTGATAATCGCCAGCTGGGCCGCAGGATTCATGCCTGCTCAGCTGCCTGATAATCGCCAGCTGGGCCGCAGGATTCATGCCTGCTCAGCTGCCTGATAATCGCCAGCTGGGCCGCAGGATTCATGCCTGCTCAGCTGCCTGATAATCGCCAGCTGGGCCGCAGGATTCATGCCTGCTCAGCTGCCTGATAATCGCCAGCTGGGCCGCAGGATTCATGCCTGCTCAGCTGCCTGATAATCGCCAGCTGGGCCGCAGGATTCATGCCTGCTCAGCTGCCTGATAATCGCCAGCTGGGCCGCAGGATTCATGCCTGCTCAGCTGCCTGATAATCGCCAGCTGGGCCGCAGGATTCATGCCTGCTCAGCTGCTTGATTCTTGCCTGCTGAGGCACATGATCCGTGCAGGAGAGCTACCTGATCAGCACATGAGCAGTCACATGATCAGCGCCTCTCAGTCACCTGATCACTGCATGACAGGCACGTGATCAGTGCCTGCTGAGGTGCGGGATCAGCGCCTGCTCAGCTGCCTGATAATCGCCAGCTGGGCCGCAGGATTCATGCCTGCTCAGCTGCCTGATAATCGCCAGCTGGGCCGCAGGATTCATGCCTGCTCAGCTGCCTGATAATCGCCAGCTGGGCCGCAGGATTCATGCCTGCTCAGCTGCCTGATAATCGCCAGCTGGGCCGCAGGATTCATGCCTGCTCAGCTGCCTGATAATCGCCAGCTGGGCCGCAGGATTCATGCCTGCTCAGCTGCCTGATAATCGCCAGCTGGGCCGCAGGATTCATGCCTGCTCAGCTGCCTGATAATCGCCAGCTGGGCCGCAGGATTCATGCCTGCTCAGCTGCCTGATAATCGCCAGCTGGGCCGCAGGATTCATGCCTGCTCAGCTGCCTGATAATCGCCAGCTGGGCCGCAGGATTCATGCCTGCTCAGCTGCCTGATAATCGCCAGCTGGGCCGCAGGATTCATGCCTGCTCAGCTGCTTGATTCTTGCCTGCTGAGGCACATGATCCGTGCAGGAGAGCTACCTGATCAGCACATGAGCAGTCACATGATCAGCGCCTCTCAGTCACCTGATCACTGCATGACAGGCACGTGATCAGTGCCTGCTGAGGTGCGGGATCAGCGCCTGCTCAGCTGCCTGATAATCGCCAGCTGGGCCGCAGGATTCATGCCTGCTCAGCTGCCTGATAATCGCCAGCTGGGCCGCAGGATTCATGCCTGCTCAGCTGCCTGATAATCGCCAGCTGGGCCGCAGGATTCATGCCTGCTCAGCTGCCTGATAATCGCCAGCTGGGCCGCAGGATTCATGCCTGCTCAGCTGCCTGATAATCGCCAGCTGGGCCGCAGGATTCATGCCTGCTCAGCTGCCTGATAATCGCCAGCTGGGCCGCAGGATTCATGCCTGCTCAGCTGCCTGATAATCGCCAGCTGGGCCGCAGGATTCATGCCTGCTCAGCTGCCTGATAATCGCCAGCTGGGCCGCAGGATTCATGCCTGCTCAGCTGCCTGATAATCGCCAGCTGGGCCGCAGGATTCATGCCTGCTCAGCTGCCTGATAATCGCCAGCTGGGCCGCAGGATTCATGCCTGCTCAGCTGCCTGATAATCGCCAGCTGGGCCGCAGGATTCATGCCTGCTCAGCTGCCTGATAATCGCCAGCTGGGCCGCAGGATTCATGCCTGCTCAGCTGCCTGATAATCGCCAGCTGGGCCGCAGGATTCATGCCTGCTCAGCTGCCTGATAATCGCCAGCTGGGCCGCAGGATTCATGCCTGCTCAGCTGCCTGATAATCGCCAGCTGGGCCGCAGGATTCATGCCTGCTCAGCTGCCTGATAATCGCCAGCTGGGCCGCAGGATTCATGCCTGCTCAGCTGCCTGATAATCGCCAGCTGGGCCGCAGGATTCATGCCTGCTCAGCTGCCTGATAATCGCCAGCTGGGCCGCAGGATTCATGCCTGCTCAGCTGCCTGATAATCGCCAGCTGGGCCGCAGGATTCATGCCTGCTCAGCTGCTTGATTCTTGCCTGCTGAGGCACATGATCCGTGCAGGAGAGCTACCTGATCAGCACATGAGCAGTCACATGATCAGCGCCTCTCAGTCACCTGATCACTGCATGACAGGCACGTGATCAGTGCCTGCTGAGGTGCGGGATCAGCGCCTGCTCAGCTGCCTGATAATCGCCAGCTGGGCCGCAGGATTCATGCCTGCTCAGCTGCCTGATAATCGCCAGCTGGGCCGCAGGATTCATGCCTGCTCAGCTGCCTGATAATCGCCAGCTGGGCCGCAGGATTCATGCCTGCTCAGCTGCTTGATTCTTGCCTGCTGAGGCACATGATCCGTGCAGGAGAGCTACCTGATCAGCACATGAGCAGTCACATGATCAGCGCCTCTCAGTCACCTGATCACTGCATGACAGGCACGTGATCAGTGCCTGCTGAGGTGCGGGATCAGCGCCTGCTCAGCTGCCTGATAATCGCCAGCTGGGCCGCAGGATTCATGCCTGCTCAGCTGCCTGATAATCGCCAGCTGGGCCGCAGGATTCATGCCTGCTCAGCTGCCTGATAATCGCCAGCTGGGCCGCAGGATTCATGCCTGCTCAGCTGCCTGATAATCGCCAGCTGGGCCGCAGGATTCATGCCTGCTCAGCTGCCTGATAATCGCCAGCTGGGCCGCAGGATTCATGCCTGCTCAGCTGCCTGATAATCGCCAGCTGGGCCGCAGGATTCATGCCTGCTCAGCTGCCTGATAATCGCCAGCTGGGCCGCAGGATTCATGCCTGCTCAGCTGCCTGATAATCGCCAGCTGGGCCGCAGGATTCATGCCTGCTCAGCTGCCTGATAATCGCCAGCTGGGCCGCAGGATTCATGCCTGCTCAGCTGCCTGATAATCGCCAGCTGGGCCGCAGGATTCATGCCTGCTCAGCTGCTTGATTCTTGCCTGCTGAGGCACATGATCCGTGCAGGAGAGCTACCTGATCAGCACATGAGCAGTCACATGATCAGCGCCTCTCAGTCACCTGATCACTGCATGACAGGCACGTGATCAGTGCCTGCTGAGGTGCGGGATCAGCGCCTGCTCAGCTGCCTGATAATCGCCAGCTGGGCCGCAGGATTCATGCCTGCTCAGCTGCCTGATAATCGCCAGCTGGGCCGCAGGATTCATGCCTGCTCAGCTGCCTGATAATCGCCAGCTGGGCCGCAGGATTCATGCCTGCTCAGCTGCCTGATAATCGCCAGCTGGGCCGCAGGATTCATGCCTGCTCAGCTGCCTGATAATCGCCAGCTGGGCCGCAGGATTCATGCCTGCTCAGCTGCCTGATAATCGCCAGCTGGGCCGCAGGATTCATGCCTGCTCAGCTGCCTGATAATCGCCAGCTGGGCCGCAGGATTCATGCCTGCTCAGCTGCCTGATAATCGCCAGCTGGGCCGCAGGATTCATGCCTGCTCAGCTGCCTGATAATCGCCAGCTGGGCCGCAGGATTCATGCCTGCTCAGCTGCCTGATAATCGCCAGCTGGGCCGCAGGATTCATGCCTGCTCAGCTGCTTGATTCTTGCCTGCTGAGGCACATGATCCGTGCAGGAGAGCTACCTGATCAGCACATGAGCAGTCACATGATCAGCGCCTCTCAGTCACCTGATCACTGCATGACAGGCACGTGATCAGTGCCTGCTGAGGTGCGGGATCAGCGCCTGCTCAGCTGCCTGATAATCGCCAGCTGGGCCGCAGGATTCATGCCTGCTCAGCTGCCTGATAATCGCCAGCTGGGCCGCAGGATTCATGCCTGCTCAGCTGCCTGATAATCGCCAGCTGGGCCGCAGGATTCATGCCTGCTCAGCTGCCTGATAATCGCCAGCTGGGCCGCAGGATTCATGCCTGCTCAGCTGCCTGATAATCGCCAGCTGGGCCGCAGGATTCATGCCTGCTCAGCTGCTTGATTCTTGCCTGCTGAGGCACATGATCCGTGCAGGAGAGCTACCTGATCAGCACATGAGCAGTCACATGATCAGCGCCTCTCAGTCACCTGATCACTGCATGACAGGCACGTGATCAGTGCCTGCTGAGGTGCGGGATCAGCGCCTGCTCAGCTGCCTGATAATCGCCAGCTGGGCCGCAGGATTCATGCCTGCTCAGCTGCCTGATAATCGCCAGCTGGGCCGCAGGATTCATGCCTGCTCAGCTGCCTGATAATCGCCAGCTGGGCCGCAGGATTCATGCCTGCTCAGCTGCCTGATAATCGCCAGCTGGGCCGCAGGATTCATGCCTGCTCAGCTGCCTGATAATCGCCAGCTGGGCCGCAGGATTCATGCCTGCTCAGCTGCCTGATAATCGCCAGCTGGGCCGCAGGATTCATGCCTGCTCAGCTGCCTGATAACCGCCAGCTGGGCCGCAGGATTCATGCCTGCTCAGCTGCCTGATAATCGCCAGCTGGGCCGCAGGATTCATGCCTGCTCAGCTGCCTGATAATCGCCAGCTGGGCCGCAGGATTCATGCCTGCTCAGCTGCCTGATAATCGCCAGCTGGGCCGCAGGATTCATGCCTGCTCAGCTGCCTGATAATCGCCAGCTGGGCCGCAGGATTCATGCCTGCTCAGCTGCTTGATTCTTGCCTGCTGAGGCACATGATCCGTGCAGGAGAGCTACCTGATCAGCACATGAGCAGTCACATGATCAGCGCCTCTCAGTCACCTGATCACTGCATGACAGGCACGTGATCAGTGCCTGCTGAGGTGCGGGATCAGCGCCTGCTCAGCTGCCTGATAATCGCCAGCTGGGCCGCAGGATTCATGCCTGCTCAGCTGCCTGATAATCGCCAGCTGGGCCGCAGGATTCATGCCTGCTCAGCTGCCTGATAATCGCCAGCTGGGCCGCAGGATTCATGCCTGCTCAGCTGCCTGATAATCGCCAGCTGGGCCGCAGGATTCATGCCTGCTCAGCTGCCTGATAATCGCCAGCTGGGCCGCAGGATTCATGCCTGCTCAGCTGCCTGATAATCGCCAGCTGGGCCGCAGGATTCATGCCTGCTCAGCTGCCTGATAATCGCCAGCTGGGCCGCAGGATTCATGCCTGCTCAGCTGCCTGATAATCGCCAGCTGGGCCGCAGGATTCATGCCTGCTCAGCTGCCTGATAATCGCCAGCTGGGCCGCAGGATTCATGCCTGCTCAGCTGCTTGATTCTTGCCTGCTGAGGCACATGATCCGTGCAGGAGAGCTACCTGATCAGCACATGAGCAGTCACATGATCAGCGCCTCTCAGTCACCTGATCACTGCATGACAGGCACGTGATCAGTGCCTGCTGAGGTGCGGGATCAGCGCCTGCTCAGCTGCCTGATAATCGCCAGCTGGGCCGCAGGATTCATGCCTGCTCAGCTGCCTGATAATCGCCAGCTGGGCCGCAGGATTCATGCCTGCTCAGCTGCCTGATAATCGCCAGCTGGGCCGCAGGATTCATGCCTGCTCAGCTGCCTGATAATCGCCAGCTGGGCCGCAGGATTCATGCCTGCTCAGCTGCCTGATAATCGCCAGCTGGGCCGCAGGATTCATGCCTGCTCAGCTGCCTGATAATCGCCAGCTGGGCCGCAGGATTCATGCCTGCTCAGCTGCCTGATAATCGCCAGCTGGGCCGCAGGATTCATGCCTGCTCAGCTGCCTGATAATCGCCAGCTGGGCCGCAGGATTCATGCCTGCTCAGCTGCCTGATAATCGCCAGCTGGGCCGCAGGATTCATGCCTGCTCAGCTGCCTGATAATCGCCAGCTGGGCCGCAGGATTCATGCCTGCTCAGCTGCTTGATTCTTGCCTGCTGAGGCACATGATCCGTGCAGGAGAGCTACCTGATCAGCACATGAGCAGTCACATGATCAGCGCCTCTCAGTCACCTGATCACTGCATGACAGGCACGTGATCAGTGCCTGCTGAGGTGCGGGATCAGCGCCTGCTCAGCTGCCTGATAATCGCCAGCTGGGCCGCAGGATTCATGCCTGCTCAGCTGCCTGATAATCGCCAGCTGGGCCGCAGGATTCATGCCTGCTCAGCTGCCTGATAATCGCCAGCTGGGCCGCAGGATTCATGCCTGCTCAGCTGCCTGATAATCGCCAGCTGGGCCGCAGGATTCATGCCTGCTCAGCTGCCTGATAATCGCCAGCTGGGCCGCAGGATTCATGCCTGCTCAGCTGCCTGATAATCGCCAGCTGGGCCGCAGGATTCATGCCTGCTCAGCTGCCTGATAATCGCCAGCTGGGCCGCAGGATTCATGCCTGCTCAGCTGCCTGATAATCGCCAGCTGGGCCGCAGGATTCATGCCTGCTCAGCTGCCTGATAATCGCCAGCTGGGCCGCAGGATTCATGCCTGCTCAGCTGCCTGATAATCGCCAGCTGGGCCGCAGGATTCATGCCTGCTCAGCTGCCTGATAATCGCCAGCTGGGCCGCAGGATTCATGCCTGCTCAGCTGCCTGATAATCGCCAGCTGGGCCGCAGGATTCATGCCTGCTCAGCTGCCTGATAATCGCCAGCTGGGCCGCAGGATTCATGCCTGCTCAGCTGCCTGATAATCGCCAGCTGGGCCGCAGGATTCATGCCTGCTCAGCTGCCTGATAATCGCCAGCTGGGCCGCAGGATTCATGCCTGCTCAGCTGCCTGATAATCGCCAGCTGGGCCGCAGGATTCATGCCTGCTCAGCTGCCTGATAATCGCCAGCTGGGCCGCAGGATTCATGCCTGCTCAGCTGCCTGATAATCGCCAGCTGGGCCGCAGGATTCATGCCTGCTCAGCTGCCTGATAATCGCCAGCTGGGCCGCAGGATTCATGCCTGCTCAGCTGCTTGATTCTTGCCTGCTGAGGCACATGATCCGTGCAGGAGAGCTACCTGATCAGCACATGAGCAGTCACATGATCAGCGCCTCTCAGTCACCTGATCACTGCATGACAGGCACGTGATCAGTGCCTGCTGAGGTGCGGGATCAGCGCCTGCTCAGCTGCCTGATAATCGCCAGCTGGGCCGCAGGATTCATGCCTGCTCAGCTGCCTGATAATCGCCAGCTGGGCCGCAGGATTCATGCCTGCTCAGCTGCCTGATAATCGCCAGCTGGGCCGCAGGATTCATGCCTGCTCAGCTGCTTGATTCTTGCCTGCTGAGGCACATGATCCGTGCAGGAGAGCTACCTGATCAGCACATGAGCAGTCACATGATCAGTGCCTCTCAGTCACCTGATCACTGCATGACAGGCACGTGATCAGTGCCTGCTGAGGTGCGGGATCAGCGCCTGCTCAGCTGCCTGATAATCGCCAGCTGGGCCGCAGGATTCATGCCTGCTCAGCTGCCTGATAATCGCCAGCTGGGCCGCAGGATTCATGCCTGCTCAGCTGCCTGATAATCGCCAGCTGGGCCGCAGGATTCATGCCTGCTCAGCTGCCTGATAATCGCCAGCTGGGCCGCAGGATTCATGCCTGCTCAGCTGCCTGATAATCGCCAGCTGGGCCGCAGGATTCATGCCTGCTCAGCTGCCTGATAATCGCCAGCTGGGCCGCAGGATTCATGCCTGCTCAGCTGCCTGATAATCGCCAGCTGGGCCGCAGGATTCATGCCTGCTCAGCTGCCTGATAATCGCCAGCTGGGCCGCAGGATTCATGCCTGCTCAGCTGCCTGATAATCGCCAGCTGGGCCGCAGGATTCATGCCTGCTCAGCTGCCTGATAATCGCCAGCTGGGCCGCAGGATTCATGCCTGCTCAGCTGCTTGATTCTTGCCTGCTGAGGCACATGATCCGTGCAGGAGAGCTACCTGATCAGCACATGAGCAGTCACATGATCAGCGCCTCTCAGTCACCTGATCACTGCATGACAGGCACGTGATCAGTGCCTGCTGAGGTGCGGGATCAGCGCCTGCTCAGCTGCCTGATAATCGCCAGCTGGGCCGCAGGATTCATGCCTGCTCAGCTGCCTGATAATCGCCAGCTGGGCCGCAGGATTCATGCCTGCTCAGCTGCCTGATAATCGCCAGCTGGGCCGCAGGATTCATGCCTGCTCAGCTGCCTGATAATCGCCAGCTGGGCCGCAGGATTCATGCCTGCTCAGCTGCCTGATAATCGCCAGCTGGGCCGCAGGATTCATGCCTGCTCAGCTGCCTGATAATCGCCAGCTGGGCCGCAGGATTCATGCCTGCTCAGCTGCCTGATAATCGCCAGCTGGGCCGCAGGATTCATGCCTGCTCAGCTGCCTGATAATCGCCAGCTGGGCCGCAGGATTCATGCCTGCTCAGCTGCCTGATAATCGCCAGCTGGGCCGCAGGATTCATGCCTGCTCAGCTGCCTGATAATCGCCAGCTGGGCCGCAGGATTCATGCCTGCTCAGCTGCCTGATAATCGCCAGCTGGGCCGCAGGATTCATGCCTGCTCAGCTGCCTGATAATCGCCAGCTGGGCCGCAGGATTCATGCCTGCTCAGCTGCCTGATAATCGCCAGCTGGGCCGCAGGATTCATGCCTGCTCAGCTGCCTGATAATCGCCAGCTGGGCCGCAGGATTCATGCCTGCTCAGCTGCCTGATAATCGCCAGCTGGGCCGCAGGATTCATGCCTGCTCAGCTGCTTGATTCTTGCCTGCTGAGGCACATGATCCGTGCAGGAGAGCTACCTGATCAGCACATGAGCAGTCACATGATCAGCGCCTCTCAGTCACCTGATCACTGCATGACAGGCACGTGATCAGTGCCTGCTGAGGTGCGGGATCAGCGCCTGCTCAGCTGCCTGATAATCGCCAGCTGGGCCGCAGGATTCATGCCTGCTCAGCTGCCTGATAATCGCCAGCTGGGCCGCAGGATTCATGCCTGCTCAGCTGCCTGATAATCGCCAGCTGGGCCGCAGGATTCATGCCTGCTCAGCTGCTTGATTCTTGCCTGCTGAGGCACATGATCCGTGCAGGAGAGCTACCTGATCAGCACATGAGCAGTCACATGATCAGCGCCTCTCAGTCACCTGATCACTGCATGACAGGCACGTGATCAGTGCCTGCTGAGGTGCGGGATCAGCGCCTGCTCAGCTGCCTGATAATCGCCAGCTGGGCCGCAGGATTCATGCCTGCTCAGCTGCCTGATAATCGCCAGCTGGGCCGCAGGATTCATGCCTGCTCAGCTGCCTGATAATCGCCAGCTGGGCCGCAGGATTCATGCCTGCTCAGCTGCCTGATAATCGCCAGCTGGGCCGCAGGATTCATGCCTGCTCAGCTGCCTGATAATCGCCAGCTGGGCCGCAGGATTCATGCCTGCTCAGCTGCCTGATAATCGCCAGCTGGGCCGCAGGATTCATGCCTGCTCAGCTGCCTGATAATCGCCAGCTGGGCCGCAGGATTCATGCCTGCTCAGCTGCTTGATTCTTGCCTGCTGAGGCACATGATCCGTGCAGGAGAGCTACCTGATCAGCACATGAGCAGTCACATGATCAGCGCCTCTCAGTCACCTGATCACTGCATGACAGGCACGTGATCAGTGCCTGCTGAGGTGCGGGATCAGCGCCTGCTCAGCTGCCTGATAATCGCCAGCTGGGCCGCAGGATTCATGCCTGCTCAGCTGCCTGATAATCGCCAGCTGGGCCGCAGGATTCATGCCTGCTCAGCTGCCTGATAATCGCCAGCTGGGCCGCAGGATTCATGCCTGCTCAGCTGCCTGATAATCGCCAGCTGGGCCGCAGGATTCATGCCTGCTCAGCTGCTTGATTCTTGCCTGCTGAGGCACATGATCCGTGCAGGAGAGCTACCTGATCAGCACATGAGCAGTCACATGATCAGCGCCTCTCAGTCACCTGATCACTGCATGACAGGCACGTGATCAGTGCCTGCTGAGGTGCGGGATCAGCGCCTGCTCAGCTGCCTGATAATCGCCAGCTGGGCCGCAGGATTCATGCCTGCTCAGCTGCCTGATAATCGCCAGCTGGGCCGCAGGATTCATGCCTGCTCAGCTGCCTGATAATCGCCAGCTGGGCCGCAGGATTCATGCCTGCTCAGCTGCCTGATAATCGCCAGCTGGGCCGCAGGATTCATGCCTGCTCAGCTGCCTGATAATCGCCAGCTGGGCCGCAGGATTCATGCCTGCTCAGCTGCCTGATAATCGCCAGCTGGGCCGCAGGATTCATGCCTGCTCAGCTGCCTGATAATCGCCAGCTGGGCCGCAGGATTCATGCCTGCTCAGCTGCCTGATAATCGCCAGCTGGGCCGCAGGATTCATGCCTGCTCAGCTGCCTGATAATCGCCAGCTGGGCCGCAGGATTCATGCCTGCTCAGCTGCCTGATAATCGCCAGCTGGGCCGCAGGATTCATGCCTGCTCAGCTGCCTGATAATCGCCAGCTGGGCCGCAGGATTCATGCCTGCTCAGCTGCCTGATAATCGCCAGCTGGGCCGCAGGATTCATGCCTGCTCAGCTGCTTGATTCTTGCCTGCTGAGGCACATGATCCGTGCAGGAGAGCTACCTGATCAGCACATGAGCAGTCACATGATCAGCGCCTCTCAGTCACCTGATCACTGCATGACAGGCACGTGATCAGTGCCTGCTGAGGTGCGGGATCAGCGCCTGCTCAGCTGCCTGATAATCGCCAGCTGGGCCGCAGGATTCATGCCTGCTCAGCTGCCTGATAATCGCCAGCTGGGCCGCAGGATTCATGCCTGCTCAGCTGCCTGATAATCGCCAGCTGGGCCGCAGGATTCATGCCTGCTCAGCTGCCTGATAATCGCCAGCTGGGCCGCAGGATTCATGCCTGCTCAGCTGCCTGATAATCGCCAGCTGGGCCGCAGGATTCATGCCTGCTCAGCTGCCTGATAATCGCCAGCTGGGCCGCAGGATTCATGCCTGCTCAGCTGCCTGATAATCGCCAGCTGGGCCGCAGGATTCATGCCTGCTCAGCTGCCTGATAATCGCCAGCTGGGCCGCAGGATTCATGCCTGCTCAGCTGCCTGATAATCGCCAGCTGGGCCGCAGGATTCATGCCTGCTCAGCTGCCTGATAATCGCCAGCTGGGCCGCAGGATTCATGCCTGCTCAGCTGCCTGATAATCGCCAGCTGGGCCGCAGGA
This sequence comes from Bos javanicus, assembly GCF_032452875.1. Classification (NCBI taxonomy): domain Eukaryota; kingdom Metazoa; phylum Chordata; class Mammalia; order Artiodactyla; family Bovidae; genus Bos; species Bos javanicus. The sequence continues at coordinate 60,790 of NW_026894506.1, forward strand.
TTCATGCCTGCTCAGCTGCCTGATAATCGCCAGCTGGGCCGCAGGATTCATGCCTGCTCAGCTGCCTGATAATCGCCAGCTGGGCCGCAGGATTCATGCCTGCTCAGCTGCCTGATAATCGCCAGCTGGGCCGCAGGATTCATGCCTGCTCAGCTGCCTGATAATCGCCAGCTGGGCCGCAGGATTCATGCCTGCTCAGCTGCCTGATTCTTGCCTGCTGAGGCACATGATCCGTGCAGGAGAGCTACCTGATCAGCACATGAGCAGTCACATGATCAGCGCCTCTCAGTCACCTGATCACTGCATGACAGGCACGTGATCAGTGCCTGCTGAGGTGCGGGATCAGCGCCTGCTCAGCTGCCTGATAATCGCCAGCTGGGCCGCAGGATTCATGCCTGCTCAGCTGCCTGATAATCGCCAGCTGGGCCGCAGGATTCATGCCTGCTCAGCTGCCTGATAATCGCCAGCTGGGCCGCAGGATTCATGCCTGCTCAGCTGCTTGATTCTTGCCTGCTGAGGCACATGATCCGTGCAGGAGAGCTACCTGATCAGCACATGAGCAGTCACATGATCAGCGCCTCTCAGTCACCTGATCACTGCATGACAGGCACGTGATCAGTGCCTGCTGAGGTGCGGGATCAGCGCCTGCTCAGCTGCCTGATAATCGCCAGCTGGGCCGCAGGATTCATGCCTGCTCAGCTGCCTGATAATCGCCAGCTGGGCCGCAGGATTCATGCCTGCTCAGCTGCCTGATAATCGCCAGCTGGGCCGCAGGATTCATGCCTGCTCAGCTGCCTGATAATCGCCAGCTGGGCCGCAGGATTCATGCCTGCTCAGCTGCCTGATAATCGCCAGCTGGGCCGCAGGATTCATGCCTGCTCAGCTGCCTGATAATCGCCAGCTGGGCCGCAGGATTCATGCCTGCTCAGCTGCCTGATAATCGCCAGCTGGGCCGCAGGATTCATGCCTGCTCAGCTGCCTGATTCTTGCCTGCTGAGGCACATGATCCGTGCAGGAGAGCTACCTGATCAGCACATGAGCAGTCACATGATCAGCGCCTCTCAGTCACCTGATCACTGCATGACAGGCACGTGATCAGTGCCTGCTGAGGTGCGGGATCAGCGCCTGCTCAGCTGCCTGATAATCGCCAGCTGGGCCGCAGGATTCATGCCTGCTCAGCTGCCTGATAATCGCCAGCTGGGCCGCAGGATTCATGCCTGCTCAGCTGCCTGATAATCGCCAGCTGGGCCGCAGGATTCATGCCTGCTCAGCTGCCTGATAATCGCCAGCTGGGCCGCAGGATTCATGCCTGCTCAGCTGCTTGATTCTTGCCTGCTGAGGCACATGATCCGTGCAGGAGAGCTACCTGATCAGCACATGAGCAGTCACATGATCAGCGCCTCTCAGTCACCTGATCACTGCATGACAGGCACGTGATCAGTGCCTGCTGAGGTGCGGGATCAGCGCCTGCTCAGCTGCCTGATAATCGCCAGCTGGGCCGCAGGATTCATGCCTGCTCAGCTGCCTGATAATCGCCAGCTGGGCCGCAGGATTCATGCCTGCTCAGCTGCCTGATAATCGCCAGCTGGGCCGCAGGATTCATGCCTGCTCAGCTGCCTGATAATCGCCAGCTGGGCCGCAGGATTCATGCCTGCTCAGCTGCCTGATAATCGCCAGCTGGGCCGCAGGATTCATGCCTGCTCAGCTGCCTGATAATCGCCAGCTGGGCCGCAGGATTCATGCCTGCTCAGCTGCCTGATAATCGCCAGCTGGGCCGCAGGATTCATGCCTGCTCAGCTGCCTGATAATCGCCAGCTGGGCCGCAGGATTCATGCCTGCTCAGCTGCCTGATAATCGCCAGCTGGGCCGCAGGATTCATGCCTGCTCAGCTGCCTGATAATCGCCAGCTGGGCCGCAGGATTCATGCCTGCTCAGCTGCCTGATAATCGCCAGCTGGGCCGCAGGATTCATGCCTGCTCAGCTGCCTGATAATCGCCAGCTGGGCCGCAGGATTCATGCCTGCTCAGCTGCTTGATTCTTGCCTGCTGAGGCACATGATCCGTGCAGGAGAGCTACCTGATCAGCACATGAGCAGTCACATGATCAGCGCCTCTCAGTCACCTGATCACTGCATGACAGGCACGTGATCAGTGCCTGCTGAGGTGCGGGATCAGCGCCTGCTCAGCTGCCTGATAATCGCCAGCTGGGCCGCAGGATTCATGCCTGCTCAGCTGCCTGATAATCGCCAGCTGGGCCGCAGGATTCATGCCTGCTCAGCTGCCTGATAATCGCCAGCTGGGCCGCAGGATTCATGCCTGCTCAGCTGCCTGATAATCGCCAGCTGGGCCGCAGGATTCATGCCTGCTCAGCTGCCTGATAATCGCCAGCTGGGCCGCAGGATTCATGCCTGCTCAGCTGCCTGATAATCGCCAGCTGGGCCGCAGGATTCATGCCTGCTCAGCTGCCTGATAATCGCCAGCTGGGCCGCAGGATTCATGCCTGCTCAGCTGCCTGATAATCGCCAGCTGGGCCGCAGGATTCATGCCTGCTCAGCTGCCTGATAATCGCCAGCTGGGCCGCAGGATTCATGCCTGCTCAGCTGCCTGATAATCGCCAGCTGGGCCGCAGGATTCATGCCTGCTCAGCTGCCTGATAATCGCCAGCTGGGCCGCAGGATTCATGCCTGCTCAGCTGCCTGATAATCGCCAGCTGGGCCGCAGGATTCATGCCTGCTCAGCTGCCTGATAATCGCCAGCTGGGCCGCAGGATTCATGCCTGCTCAGCTGCCTGATAATCGCCAGCTGGGCCGCAGGATTCATGCCTGCTCAGCTGCCTGATAATCGCCAGCTGGGCCGCAGGATTCATGCCTGCTCAGCTGCTTGATTCTTGCCTGCTGAGGCACATGATCCGTGCAGGAGAGCTACCTGATCAGCACATGAGCAGTCACATGATCAGCGCCTCTCAGTCACCTGATCACTGCATGACAGGCACGTGATCAGTGCCTGCTGAGGTGCGGGATCAGCGCCTGCTCAGCTGCCTGATAATCGCCAGCTGGGCCGCAGGATTCATGCCTGCTCAGCTGCCTGATAATCGCCAGCTGGGCCGCAGGATTCATGCCTGCTCAGCTGCCTGATAATCGCCAGCTGGGCCGCAGGATTCATGCCTGCTCAGCTGCTTGATTCTTGCCTGCTGAGGCACATGATCCGTGCAGGAGAGCTACCTGATCAGCACATGAGCAGTCACATGATCAGCGCCTCTCAGTCACCTGATCACTGCATGACAGGCACGTGATCAGTGCCTGCTGAGGTGCGGGATCAGCGCCTGCTCAGCTGCCTGATAATCGCCAGCTGGGCCGCAGGATTCATGCCTGCTCAGCTGCCTGATAATCGCCAGCTGGGCCGCAGGATTCATGCCTGCTCAGCTGCCTGATAATCGCCAGCTGGGCCGCAGGATTCATGCCTGCTCAGCTGCTTGATTCTTGCCTGCTGAGGCACATGATCCGTGCAGGAGAGCTACCTGATCAGCACATGAGCAGTCACATGATCAGCGCCTCTCAGTCACCTGATCACTGCATGACAGGCACGTGATCAGTGCCTGCTGAGGTGCGGGATCAGCGCCTGCTCAGCTGCCTGATAATCGCCAGCTGGGCCGCAGGATTCATGCCTGCTCAGCTGCCTGATAATCGCCAGCTGGGCCGCAGGATTCATGCCTGCTCAGCTGCCTGATAATCGCCAGCTGGGCCGCAGGATTCATGCCTGCTCAGCTGCCTGATAATCGCCAGCTGGGCCGCAGGATTCATGCCTGCTCAGCTGCCTGATAATCGCCAGCTGGGCCGCAGGATTCATGCCTGCTCAGCTGCCTGATAATCGCCAGCTGGGCCGCAGGATTCATGCCTGCTCAGCTGCCTGATAATCGCCAGCTGGGCCGCAGGATTCATGCCTGCTCAGCTGCCTGATAATCGCCAGCTGGGCCGCAGGATTCATGCCTGCTCAGCTGCCTGATAATCGCCAGCTGGGCCGCAGGATTCATGCCTGCTCAGCTGCCTGATAATCGCCAGCTGGGCCGCAGGATTCATGCCTGCTCAGCTGCTTGATTCTTGCCTGCTGAGGCACATGATCCGTGCAGGAGAGCTACCTGATCAGCACATGAGCAGTCACATGATCAGCGCCTCTCAGTCACCTGATCACTGCATGACAGGCACGTGATCAGTGCCTGCTGAGGTGCGGGATCAGCGCCTGCTCAGCTGCCTGATAATCGCCAGCTGGGCCGCAGGATTCATGCCTGCTCAGCTGCCTGATAATCGCCAGCTGGGCCGCAGGATTCATGCCTGCTCAGCTGCCTGATAATCGCCAGCTGGGCCGCAGGATTCATGCCTGCTCAGCTGCCTGATAATCGCCAGCTGGGCCGCAGGATTCATGCCTGCTCAGCTGCCTGATAATCGCCAGCTGGGCCGCAGGATTCATGCCTGCTCAGCTGCCTGATAATCGCCAGCTGGGCCGCAGGATTCATGCCTGCTCAGCTGCTTGATTCTTGCCTGCTGAGGCACATGATCCGTGCAGGAGAGCTACCTGATCAGCACATGAGCAGTCACATGATCAGCGCCTCTCAGTCACCTGATCACTGCATGACAGGCACGTGATCAGTGCCTGCTGAGGTGCGGGATCAGCGCCTGCTCAGCTGCCTGATAATCGCCAGCTGGGCCGCAGGATTCATGCCTGCTCAGCTGCCTGATAATCGCCAGCTGGGCCGCAGGATTCATGCCTGCTCAGCTGCCTGATAATCGCCAGCTGGGCCGCAGGATTCATGCCTGCTCAGCTGCCTGATAATCGCCAGCTGGGCCGCAGGATTCATGCCTGCTCAGCTGCTTGATTCTTGCCTGCTGGGCACATGATCCGTGCAGGAGAGCTGCCTGATCAGCACATGAGCAGTCACATGATCAGCGCCTCTCAGTCACCTGATCACTGCATGACAGGCACGTGATCAGTGCCTGCTGAGGTGCGGGATCAGCGCCTGCTCAGCTGCCTGATAATCGCCAGCTGGGCCGCAGGATTCATGCCTGCTCAGCTGCCTGATAATCGCCAGCTGGGCCGCAGGATTCATGCCTGCTCAGCTGCCTGATAATCGCCAGCTGGGCCGCAGGATTCATGCCTGCTCAGCTGCCTGATAATCGCCAGCTGGGCCGCAGGATTCATGCCTGCTCAGCTGCCTGATAATCGCCAGCTGGGCCGCAGGATTCATGCCTGCTCAGCTGCCTGATAATCGCCAGCTGGGCCGCAGGATTCATGCCTGCTCAGCTGCCTGATTCTTGCCTGCTGAGGCACATGATCCGTGCAGGAGAGCTACCTGATCAGCACATGAGCAGTCACATGATCAGCGCCTCTCAGTCACCTGATCACTGCATGACAGGCACGTGATCAGTGCCTGCTGAGGTGCGGGATCAGCGCCTGCTCAGCTGCCTGATAATCGCCAGCTGGGCCGCAGGATTCATGCCTGCTCAGCTGCCTGATAATCGCCAGCTGGGCCGCAGGATTCATGCCTGCTCAGCTGCCTGATAATCGCCAGCTGGGCCGCAGGATTCATGCCTGCTCAGCTGCCTGATAATCGCCAGCTGGGCCGCAGGATTCATGCCTGCTCAGCTGCTTGATTCTTGCCTGCTGAGGCACATGATCCGTGCAGGAGAGCTACCTGATCAGCACATGAGCAGTCACATGATCAGCGCCTCTCAGTCACCTGATCACTGCATGACAGGCACGTGATCAGTGCCTGCTGAGGTGCGGGATCAGCGCCTGCTCAGCTGCCTGATAATCGCCAGCTGGGCCGCAGGATTCATGCCTGCTCAGCTGCCTGATAATCGCCAGCTGGGCCGCAGGATTCATGCCTGCTCAGCTGCCTGATAATCGCCAGCTGGGCCGCAGGATTCATGCCTGCTCAGCTGCCTGATAATCGCCAGCTGGGCCGCAGGATTCATGCCTGCTCAGCTGCCTGATAATCGCCAGCTGGGCCGCAGGATTCATGCCTGCTCAGCTGCCTGATAATCGCCAGCTGGGCCGCAGGATTCATGCCTGCTCAGCTGCCTGATAATCGCCAGCTGGGCCGCAGGATTCATGCCTGCTCAGCTGCCTGATAATCGCCAGCTGGGCCGCAGGATTCATGCCTGCTCAGCTGCCTGATAATCGCCAGCTGGGCCGCAGGATTCATGCCTGCTCAGCTGCCTGATAATCGCCAGCTGGGCCGCAGGATTCATGCCTGCTCAGCTGCCTGATAATCGCCAGCTGGGCCGCAGGATTCATGCCTGCTCAGCTGCCTGATAATCGCCAGCTGGGCCGCAGGATTCATGCCTGCTCAGCTGCCTGATAATCGCCAGCTGGGCCGCAGGATTCATGCCTGCTCAGCTGCCTGATAATCGCCAGCTGGGCCGCAGGATTCATGCCTGCTCAGCTGCCTGATAATCGCCAGCTGGGCCGCAGGATTCATGCCTGCTCAGCTGCTTGATTCTTGCCTGCTGAGGCACATGATCCGTGCAGGAGAGCTACCTGATCAGCACATGAGCAGTCACATGATCAGCGCCTCTCAGTCACCTGATCACTGCATGACAGGCACGTGATCAGTGCCTGCTGAGGTGCGGGATCAGCGCCTGCTCAGCTGCCTGATAATCGCCAGCTGGGCCGCAGGATTCATGCCTGCTCAGCTGCCTGATAATCGCCAGCTGGGCCGCAGGATTCATGCCTGCTCAGCTGCCTGATAATCGCCAGCTGGGCCGCAGGATTCATGCCTGCTCAGCTGCCTGATTCTTGCCTGCTGAGGCACATGATCCGTGCAGGAGAGCTACCTGATCAGCACATGAGCAGTCACATGATCAGCGCCTCTCAGTCACCTGATCACTGCATGACAGGCACGTGATCAGTGCCTGCTGAGGTGCGGGATCAGCGCCTGCTCAGCTGCCTGATAATCGCCAGCTGGGCCGCAGGATTCATGCCTGCTCAGCTGCCTGATAATCGCCAGCTGGGCCGCAGGATTCATGCCTGCTCAGCTGCCTGATAATCGCCAGCTGGGCCGCAGGATTCATGCCTGCTCAGCTGCTTGATTCTTGCCTGCTGAGGCACATGATCCGTGCAGGAGAGCTACCTGATCAGCACATGAGCAGTCACATGATCAGCGCCTCTCAGTCACCTGATCACTGCATGACAGGCACGTGATCAGTGCCTGCTGAGGTGCGGGATCATGCCTGCTCAGCTGCCTGATAATCGCCAGCTGGGCCGCAGGATTCATGCCTGCTCAGCTGCCTGATAATCGCCAGCTGGGCCGCAGGATTCATGCCTGCTCAGCTGCCTGATAATCGCCAGCTGGGCCGCAGGATTCATGCCTGCTCAGCTGCCTGATAATCGCCAGCTGGGCCGCAGGATTCATGCCTGCTCAGCTGCCTGATAATCGCCAGCTGGGCCGCAGGATTCATGCCTGCTCAGCTGCCTGATAATCGCCAGCTGGGCCGCAGGATTCATGCCTGCTCAGCTGCCTGATAATCGCCAGCTGGGCCGCAGGATTCATGCCTGCTCAGCTGCCTGATAATCGCCAGCTGGGCCGCAGGATTCATGCCTGCTCAGCTGCCTGATAATCGCCAGCTGGGCCGCAGGATTCATGCCTGCTCAGCTGCCTGATAATCGCCAGCTGGGCCGCAGGATTCATGCCTGCTCAGCTGCTTGATTCTTGCCTGCTGAGGCACATGATCCGTGCAGGAGAGCTACCTGATCAGCACATGAGCAGTCACATGATCAGCGCCTCTCAGTCACCTGATCACTGCATGACAGGCACGTGATCAGTGCCTGCTGAGGTGCGGGATCAGCGCCTGCTCAGCTGCCTGATAATCGCCAGCTGGGCCGCAGGATTCATGCCTGCTCAGCTGCCTGATAATCGCCAGCTGGGCCGCAGGATTCATGCCTGCTCAGCTGCCTGATAATCGCCAGCTGGGCCGCAGGATTCATGCCTGCTCAGCTGCCTGATAATCGCCAGCTGGGCCGCAGGATTCATGCCTGCTCAGCTGCCTGATAATCGCCAGCTGGGCCGCAGGATTCATGCCTGCTCAGCTGCCTGATAATCGCCAGCTGGGCCGCAGGATTCATGCCTGCTCAGCTGCTTGATTCTTGCCTGCTGAGGCACATGATCCGTGCAGGAGAGCTACCTGATCAGCACATGAGCAGTCACATGATCAGCGCCTCTCAGTCACCTGATCACTGCATGACAGGCACGTGATCAGTGCCTGCTGAGGTGCGGGATCAGCGCCTGCTCAGCTGCCTGATAATCGCCAGCTGGGCCGCAGGATTCATGCCTGCTCAGCTGCCTGATAATCGCCAGCTGGGCCGCAGGATTCATGCCTGCTCAGCTGCCTGATAATCGCCAGCTGGGCCGCAGGATTCATGCCTGCTCAGCTGCCTGATAATCGCCAGCTGGGCCGCAGGATTCATGCCTGCTCAGCTGCTTGATTCTTGCCAGCTGAGGCACATGATCCGTGCAGGAGAGCTACCTGATCAGCACATGAGCAGTCACATGATCAGCGCCTCTCAGTCACCTGATCACTGCATGACAGGCACGTGATCAGTGCCTGCTGAGGTGCGGGATCAGCGCCTGCTCAGCTGCCTGATAATCGCCAGCTGGGCCGCAGGATTCATGCCTGCTCAGCTGCCTGATAATCGCCAGCTGGGCCGCAGGATTCATGCCTGCTCAGCTGCCTGATAATCGCCAGCTGGGCCGCAGGATTCATGCCTGCTCAGCTGCCTGATAATCGCCAGCTGGGCCGCAGGATTCATGCCTGCTCAGCTGCCTGATAATCGCCAGCTGGGCCGCAGGATTCATGCCTGCTCAGCTGCCTGATAATCGCCAGCTGGGCCGCAGGATTCATGCCTGCTCAGCTGCTTGATTCTTGCCTGCTGAGGCACATGATCCGTGCAGGAGAGCTACCTGATCAGCACATGAGCAGTCACATGATCAGCGCCTCTCAGTCACCTGATCACTGCATGACAGGCACGTGATCAGTGCCTGCTGAGGTGCGGGATCAGCGCCTGCTCAGCTGCCTGATAATCGCCAGCTGGGCCGCAGGATTCATGCCTGCTCAGCTGCCTGATAATCGCCAGCTGGGCCGCAGGATTCATGCCTGCTCAGCTGCCTGATAATCGCCAGCTGGGCCGCAGGATTCATGCCTGCTCAGCTGCCTGATAATCGCCAGCTGGGCCGCAGGATTCATGCCTGCTCAGCTGCCTGATTCTTGCCTGCTGAGGCACATGATCCGTGCAGGAGAGCTGCCTGATCAGCACATGAGCAGTCACATGATCAGCGCCTCTCAGTCACCTGATCACTGCATGACAGGCACGTGATCAGTGCCTGCTGAGGTGCGGGATCATGCCTGCTCAGCTGCCTGATAATCGCCAGCTGGGCCGCAGGATTCATGCCTGCTCAGCTGCCTGATAATCGCCAGCTGGGCCGCAGGATTCATGCCTGCTCAGCTGCCTGATAATCGCCAGCTGGGCCGCAGGATTCATGCCTGCTCAGCTGCTTGATTCTTGCCTGCTGAGGCACATGATCCGTGCAGGAGAGCTACCTGATCAGCACATGAGCAGTCACATGATCAGCGCCTCTCAGTCACCTGATCACTGCATGACAGGCACGTGATCAGTGCCTGCTGAGGTGCGGGATCAGCGCCTGCTCAGCTGCCTGATAATCGCCAGCTGGGCCGCAGGATTCATGCCTGCTCAGCTGCCTGATAATCGCCAGCTGGGCCGCAGGATTCATGCCTGCTCAGCTGCCTGATAACGCCAGCTGGGCCGCAGGATTCATGCCTGCTCAGCTGCCTGATAATCGCCAGCTGGGCCGCAGGATTCATGCCTGCTCAGCTGCCTGATAACCGCCAGCTGGGCCGCAGGATTCATGCCTGCTCAGCTGCCTGATAATCGCCAGCTGGGCCGCAGGATTCATGCCTGCTCAGCTGCCTGATAATCGCCAGCTGGGCCGCAGGATTCATGCCTGCTCAGCTGCCTGATAATCGCCAGCTGGGCCGCAGGATTCATGCCTGCTCAGCTGCCTGATAATCGCCAGCTGGGCCGCAGGATTCATGCCTGCTCAGCTGCCTGATAATCGCCAGCTGGGCCGCAGGATTCATGCCTGCTCAGCTGCCTGATAATCGCCAGCTGGGCCGCAGGATTCATGCCTGCTCAGCTGCCTGATAATCGCCAGCTGGGCCGCAGGATTCATGCCTGCTCAGCTGCCTGATAATCGCCAGCTGGGCCGCAGGATTCATGCCTGCTCAGCTGCCTGATAATCGCCAGCTGGGCCGCAGGATTCATGCCTGCTCAGCTGCCTGATAATCGCCAGCTGGGCCGCAGGATTCATGCCTGCTCAGCTGCCTGATAATCGCCAGCTGGGCCGCAGGATTCATGCCTGCTCAGCTGCCTGATAATCGCCAGCTGGGCCGCAGGATTCATGCCTGCTCAGCTGCCTGATAATCGCCAGCTGGGCCGCAGGATTCATGCCTGCTCAGCTGCCTGATAATCGCCAGCTGGGCCGCAGGATTCATGCCTGCTCAGCTGCCTGATAATCGCCAGCTGGGCCGCAGGATTCATGCCTGCTCAGCTGCCTGATAATCGCCAGCTGGGCCGCAGGATTCATGCCTGCTCAGCTGCCTGATAATCGCCAGCTGGGCCGCAGGATTCATGCCTGCTCAGCTGCTTGATTCTTGCCTGCTGAGGCACATGATCCGTGCAGGAGAGCTACCTGATCAGCACATGAGCAGTCACATGATCAGCGCCTCTCAGTCACCTGATCACTGCATGACAGGCACGTGATCAGTGCCTGCTGAGGTGCGGGATCAGCGCCTGCTCAGCTGCCTGATAATCGCCAGCTGGGCCGCAGGATTCATGCCTGCTCAGCTGCCTGATAATCGCCAGCTGGGCCGCAGGATTCATGCCTGCTCAGCTGCCTGATAATCGCCAGCTGGGCCGCAGGATTCATGCCTGCTCAGCTGCCTGATAATCGCCAGCTGGGCCGCAGGATTCATGCCTGCTCAGCTGCCTGATAATCGCCAGCTGGGCCGCAGGATTCATGCCTGCTCAGCTGCCTGATAATCGCCAGCTGGGCCGCAGGATTCATGCCTGCTCAGCTGCCTGATAATCGCCAGCTGGGCCGCAGGATTCATGCCTGCTCAGCTGCTTGATTCTTGCCTGCTGAGGCACATGATCCGTGCAGGAGAGCTACCTGATCAGCACATGAGCAGTCACATGATCAGCGCCTCTCAGTCACCTGATCACTGCATGACAGGCACGTGATCAGTGCCTGCTGAGGTGCGGGATCAGCGCCTGCTCAGCTGCCTGATAATCGCCAGCTGGGCCGCAGGATTCATGCCTGCTCAGCTGCCTGATAATCGCCAGCTGGGCCGCAGGATTCATGCCTGCTCAGCTGCCTGATAATCGCCAGCTGGGCCGCAGGATTCATGCCTGCTCAGCTGCCTGATAATCGCCAGCTGGGCCGCAGGATTCATGCCTGCTCAGCTGCCTGATAATCGCCAGCTGGGCCGCAGGATTCATGCCTGCTCAGCTGCCTGATAATCGCCAGCTGGGCCGCAGGATTCATGCCTGCTCAGCTGCTTGATTCTTGCCTGCTGAGGCACATGATCCGTGCAGGAGAGCTACCTGATCAGCACATGAGCAGTCACATGATCAGCGCCTCTCAGTCACCTGATCACTGCATGACAGGCACGTGATCAGTGCCTGCTGAGGTGCGGGATCAGCGCCTGCTCAGCTGCCTGATAATCGCCAGCTGGGCCGCAGGATTCATGCCTGCTCAGCTGCCTGATAATCGCCAGCTGGGCCGCAGGATTCATGCCTGCTCAGCTGCCTGATAATCGCCAGCTGGGCCGCAGGATTCATGCCTGCTCAGCTGCCTGATAATCGCCAGCTGGGCCGCAGGATTCATGCCTGCTCAGCTGCCTGATTCTTGCCTGCTGAGGCACATGATCCGTGCAGGAGAGCTACCTGATCAGCACATGAGCAGTCACATGATCAGCGCCTCTCAGTCACCTGATCACTGCATGACAGGCACGTGATCAGTGCCTGCTGAGGTGCGGGATCAGCGCCTGCTCAGCTGCCTGATAATCGCCAGCTGGGCCGCAGGATTCATGCCTGCTCAGCTGCCTGATAATCGCCAGCTGGGCCGCAGGATTCATGCCTGCTCAGCTGCCTGATAATCGCCAGCTGGGCCGCAGGATTCATGCCTGCTCAGCTGCCTGATAATCGCCAGCTGGGCCGCAGGATTCATGCCTGCTCAGCTGCCTGATAATCGCCAGCTGGGCCGCAGGATTCATGCCTGCTCAGCTGCCTGATAATCGCCAGCTGGGCCGCAGGATTCATGCCTGCTCAGCTGCTTGATTCTTGCCTGCTGAGGCACATGATCCGTGCAGGAGAGCTACCTGATCAGCACATGAGCAGTCACATGATCAGCGCCTCTCAGTCACCTGATCACTGCATGACAGGCACGTGATCAGTGCCTGCTGAGGTGCGGGATCAGCGCCTGCTCAGCTGCCTGATAATCGCCAGCTGGGCCGCAGGATTCATGCCTGCTCAGCTGCCTGATAATCGCCAGCTGGGCCGCAGGATTCATGCCTGCTCAGCTGCCTGATAATCGCCAGCTGGGCCGCAGGATTCATGCCTGCTCAGCTGCCTGATAATCGCCAGCTGGGCCGCAGGATTCATGCCTGCTCAGCTGCCTGATTCTTGCCTGCTGAGGCACATGATCCGTGCAGGAGAGCTACCTGATCAGCACATGAGCAGTCACATGATCAGCGCCTCTCAGTCACCTGATCACTGCATGACAGGCACGTGATCAGTGCCTGCTGAGGTGCGGGATCATGCCTGCTCAGCTGCCTGATAATCGCCAGCTGGGCCGCAGGATTCATGCCTGCTCAGCTGCCTGATAATCGCCAGCTGGGCCGCAGGATTCATGCCTGCTCAGCTGCCTGATAATCGCCAGCTGGGCCGCAGGATTCATGCCTGCTCAGCTGCTTGATTCTTGCCTGCTGAGGCACATGATCCGTGCAGGAGAGCTACCTGATCAGCACATGAGCAGTCACATGATCAGCGCCTCTCAGTCACCTGATCACTGCATGACAGGCACGTGATCAGTGCCTGCTGAGGTGCGGGATCAGCGCCTGCTCAGCTGCCTGATAATCGCCAGCTGGGCCGCAGGATTCATGCCTGCTCAGCTGCCTGATAATCGCCAGCTGGGCCGCAGGATTCATGCCTGCTCAGCTGCCTGATAATCGCCAGCTGGGCCGCAGGATTCATGCCTGCTCAGCTGCCTGATAATCGCCAGCTGGGCCGCAGGATTCATGCCTGCTCAGCTGCCTGATAATCGCCAGCTGGGCCGCAGGATTCATGCCTGCTCAGCTGCCTGATAATCGCCAGCTGGGCCGCAGGATTCATGCCTGCTCAGCTGCCTGATAATCGCCAGCTGGGCCGCAGGATTCATGCCTGCTCAGCTGCCTGATAATCGCCAGCTGGGCCGCAGGATTCATGCCTGCTCAGCTGCCTGATAATCGCCAGCTGGGCCGCAGGATTCATGCCTGCTCAGCTGCCTGATAATCGCCAGCTGGGCCGCAGGATTCATGCCTGCTCAGCTGCCTGATAATCGCCAGCTGGGCCGCAGGATTCATGCCTGCTCAGCTGCCTGATAATCGCCAGCTGGGCCGCAGGATTCATGCCTGCTCAGCTGCCTGATAATCGCCAGCTGGGCCGCAGGATTCATGCCTGCTCAGCTGCCTGATAATCGCCAGCTGGGCCGCAGGATTCATGCCTGCTCAGCTGCCTGATAATCGCCAGCTGGGCCGCAGGATTCATGCCTGCTCAGCTGCCTGATAATCGCCAGCTGGGCCGCAGGATTCATGCCTGCTCAGCTGCCTGATAATCGCCAGCTGGGCCGCAGGATTCATGCCTGCTCAGCTGCCTGATAATCGCCAGCTGGGCCGCAGGATTCATGCCTGCTCAGCTGCCTGATAATCGCCAGCTGGGCCGCAGGATTCATGCCTGCTCAGCTGCCTGATAATCGCCAGCTGGGCCGCAGGATTCATGCCTGCTCAGCTGCCTGATAATCGCCAGCTGGGCCGCAGGATTCATGCCTGCTCAGCTGCCTGATAATCGCCAGCTGGGCCGCAGGATTCATGCCTGCTCAGCTGCTTGATTCTTGCCTGCTGAGGCACATGATCCGTGCAGGAGAGCTACCTGATCAGCACATGAGCAGTCACATGATCAGCGCCTCTCAGTCACCTGATCACTGCATGACAGGCACGTGATCAGTGCCTGCTGAGGTGCGGGATCAGCGCCTGCTCAGCTGCCTGATAATCGCCAGCTGGGCCGCAGGATTCATGCCTGCTCAGCTGCCTGATAATCGCCAGCTGGGCCGCAGGATTCATGCCTGCTCAGCTGCCTGATAATCGCCAGCTGGGCCGCAGGATTCATGCCTGCTCAGCTGCCTGATAATCGCCAGCTGGGCCGCAGGATTCATGCCTGCTCAGCTGCCTGATAATCGCCAGCTGGGCCGCAGGATTCATGCCTGCTCAGCTGCTTGATTCTTGCCTGCTGAGGCACATGATCCGTGCAGGAGAGCTACCTGATCAGCACATGAGCAGTCACATGATCAGCGCCTCTCAGTCACCTGATCACTGCATGACAGGCACGTGATCAGTGCCTGCTGAGGTGCGGGATCAGCGCCTGCTCAGCTGCCTGATAATCGCCAGCTGGGCCGCAGGATTCATGCCTGCTCAGCTGCCTGATAATCGCCAGCTGGGCCGCAGGATTCATGCCTGCTCAGCTGCCTGATAATCGCCAGCTGGGCCGCAGGATTCATGCCTGCTCAGCTGCCTGATAATCGCCAGCTGGGCCGCAGGATTCATGCCTGCTCAGCTGCCTGATAATCGCCAGCTGGGCCGCAGGATTCATGCCTGCTCAGCTGCCTGATAATCGCCAGCTGGGCCGCAGGATTCATGCCTGCTCAGCTGCCTGATAATCGCCAGCTGGGCCGCAGGATTCATGCCTGCTCAGCTGCCTGATAATCGCCAGCTGGGCCGCAGGATTCATGCCTGCTCAGCTGCCTGATAATCGCCAGCTGGGCCGCAGGATTCATGCCTGCTCAGCTGCCTGATAATCGCCAGCTGGGCCGCAGGATTCATGCCTGCTCAGCTGCCTGATAATCGCCAGCTGGGCCGCAGGATTCATGCCTGCTCAGCTGCCTGATAATCGCCAGCTGGGCCGCAGGATTCATGCCTGCTCAGCTGCCTGATAATCGCCAGCTGGGCCGCAGGATTCATGCCTGCTCAGCTGCCTGATAATCGCCAGCTGGGCCGCAGGATTCATGCCTGCTCAGCTGCCTGATAATCGCCAGCTGGGCCGCAGGATTCATGCCTGCTCAGCTGCTTGATTCTTGCCTGCTGAGGCACATGATCCGTGCAGGAGAGCTACCTGATCAGCACATGAGCAGTCACATGATCAGCGCCTCTCAGTCACCTGATCACTGCATGACAGGCACGTGATCAGTGCCTGCTGAGGTGCGGGATCAGCGCCTGCTCAGCTGCCTGATAATCGCCAGCTGGGCCGCAGGATTCATGCCTGCTCAGCTGCCTGATAATCGCCAGCTGGGCCGCAGGATTCATGCCTGCTCAGCTGCCTGATAATCGCCAGCTGGGCCGCAGGATTCATGCCTGCTCAGCTGCCTGATAATCGCCAGCTGGGCCGCAGGATTCATGCCTGCTCAGCTGCCTGATAATCGCCAGCTGGGCCGCAGGATTCATGCCTGCTCAGCTGCTTGATTCTTGCCTGCTGAGGCACATGATCCGTGCAGGAGAGCTACCTGATCAGCACATGAGCAGTCACATGATCAGCGCCTCTCAGTCACCTGATCACTGCATGACAGGCACGTGATCAGTGCCTGCTGAGGTGCGGGATCAGCGCCTGCTCAGCTGCCTGATAATCGCCAGCTGGGCCGCAGGATTCATGCCTGCTCAGCTGCCTGATAATCGCCAGCTGGGCCGCAGGATTCATGCCTGCTCAGCTGCCTGATAATCGCCAGCTGGGCCGCAGGATTCATGCCTGCTCAGCTGCCTGATAATCGCCAGCTGGGCCGCAGGATTCATGCCTGCTCAGCTGCCTGATAATCGCCAGCTGGGCCGCAGGATTCATGCCTGCTCAGCTGCCTGATAATCGCCAGCTGGGCCGCAGGATTCATGCCTGCTCAGCTGCCTGATAATCGCCAGCTGGGCCGCAGGATTCATGCCTGCTCAGCTGCCTGATAATCGCCAGCTGGGCCGCAGGATTCATGCCTGCTCAGCTGCCTGATAATCGCCAGCTGGGCCGCAGGATTCATGCCTGCTCAGCTGCTTGATTCTTGCCTGCTGAGGCACATGATCCGTGCAGGAGAGCTACCTGATCAGCACATGAGCAGTCACATGATCAGCGCCTCTCAGTCACCTGATCACTGCATGACAGGCACGTGATCAGTGCCTGCTGAGGTGCGGGATCAGCGCCTGCTCAGCTGCCTGATAATCGCCAGCTGGGCCGCAGGATTCATGCCTGCTCAGCTGCCTGATAATCGCCAGCTGGGCCGCAGGATTCATGCCTGCTCAGCTGCCTGATAATCGCCAGCTGGGCCGCAGGATTCATGCCTGCTCAGCTGCCTGATAATCGCCAGCTGGGCCGCAGGATTCATGCCTGCTCAGCTGCCTGATAATCGCCAGCTGGGCCGCAGGATTCATGCCTGCTCAGCTGCCTGATAATCGCCAGCTGGGCCGCAGGATTCATGCCTGCTCAGCTGCCTGATAATCGCCAGCTGGGCCGCAGGATTCATGCCTGCTCAGCTGCCTGATAATCGCCAGCTGGGCCGCAGGATTCATGCCTGCTCAGCTGCCTGATAATCGCCAGCTGGGCCGCAGGATTCATGCCTGCTCAGCTGCCTGATAATCGCCAGCTGGGCCGCAGGATTCATGCCTGCTCAGCTGCCTGATAATCGCCAGCTGGGCCGCAGGATTCATGCCTGCTCAGCTGCCTGATAATCGCCAGCTGGGCCGCAGGATTCATGCCTGCTCAGCTGCTTGATTCTTGCCTGCTGAGGCACATGATCCGTGCAGGAGAGCTACCTGATCAGCACATGAGCAGTCACATGATCAGCGCCTCTCAGTCACCTGATCACTGCATGACAGGCACGTGATCAGTGCCTGCTGAGGTGCGGGATCAGCGCCTGCTCAGCTGCCTGATAATCGCCAGCTGGGCCGCAGGATTCATGCCTGCTCAGCTGCCTGATAATCGCCAGCTGGGCCGCAGGATTCATGCCTGCTCAGCTGCCTGATAATCGCCAGCTGGGCCGCAGGATTCATGCCTGCTCAGCTGCCTGATTCTTGCCTGCTGAGGCACATGATCCGTGCAGGAGAGCTACCTGATCAGCACATGAGCAGTCACATGATCAGCGCCTCTCAGTCACCTGATCACTGCATGACAGGCACGTGATCAGTGCCTGCTGAGGTGCGGGATCAGCGCCTGCTCAGCTGCCTGATAATCGCCAGCTGGGCCGCAGGATTCATGCCTGCTCAGCTGCCTGATAATCGCCAGCTGGGCCGCAGGATTCATGCCTGCTCAGCTGCCTGATAATCGCCAGCTGGGCCGCAGGATTCATGCCTGCTCAGCTGCCTGATTCTTGCCTGCTGAGGCACATGATCCGTGCAGGAGAGCTACCTGATCAGCACATGAGCAGTCACATGATCAGCGCCTCTCAGTCACCTGATCACTGCATGACAGGCCGTGATCAGTGCCTGCTGAGGTGCGGGATCAGCGCCTGCTCAGCTGCCTGATAATCGCCAGCTGGGCCGCAGGATTCATGCCTGCTCAGCTGCCTGATAATCGCCAGCTGGGCCGCAGGATTCATGCCTGCTCAGCTGCCTGATAATCGCCAGCTGGGCCGCAGGATTCATGCCTGCTCAGCTGCTTTCTTGCCTGCTGAGGCACATGATCCGTGCAGGAGAGCTACCTGATCAGCACATGAGCAGTCACATGATCAGCGCCTCTCAGTCACCTGATCACTGCATGACAGGCACGTGATCAGTGCCTGCTGAGGTGCGGGATCAGCGCCTGCTCAGCTGCCTGATAATCGCCAGCTGGGCCGCAGGATTCATGCCTGCTCAGCTGCCTGATAATCGCCAGCTGGGCCGCAGGATTCATGCCTGCTCAGCTGCCTGATAATCGCCAGCTGGGCCGCAGGATTCATGCCTGCTCAGCTGCCTGATAATCGCCAGCTGGGCCGCAGGATTCATGCCTGCTCAGCTGCCTGATAATCGCCAGCTGGGCCGCAGGATTCATGCCTGCTCAGCTGCCTGATAATCGCCAGCTGGGCCGCAGGATTCATGCCTGCTCAGCTGCCTGATAATCGCCAGCTGGGCCGCAGGATTCATGCCTGCTCAGCTGCCTGATAATCGCCAGCTGGGCCGCAGGATTCATGCCTGCTCAGCTGCCTGATAATCGCCAGCTGGGCCGCAGGATTCATGCCTGCTCAGCTGCTTGATTCTTGCCTGCTGAGGCACATGATCCGTGCAGGAGAGCTACCTGATCAGCACATGAGCAGTCACATGATCAGCGCCTCTCAGTCACCTGATCACTGCATGACAGGCACGTGATCAGTGCCTGCTGAGGTGCGGGATCAGCGCCTGCTCAGCTGCCTGATAATCGCCAGCTGGGCCGCAGGATTCATGCCTGCTCAGCTGCCTGATAATCGCCAGCTGGGCCGCAGGATTCATGCCTGCTCAGCTGCCTGATAATCGCCAGCTGGGCCGCAGGATTCATGCCTGCTCAGCTGCCTGATAATCGCCAGCTGGGCCGCAGGATTCATGCCTGCTCAGCTGCTTGATTCTTGCCTGCTGAGGCACATGATCCGTGCAGGAGAGCTACCTGATCAGCACATGAGCAGTCACATGATCAGCGCCTCTCAGTCACCTGATCACTGCATGACAGGCACGTGATCAGTGCCTGCTGAGGTGCGGGATCAGCGCCTGCTCAGCTGCCTGATAATCGCCAGCTGGGCCGCAGGATTCATGCCTGCTCAGCTGCCTGATAATCGCCAGCTGGGCCGCAGGATTCATGCCTGCTCAGCTGCCTGATAATCGCCAGCTGGGCCGCAGGATTCATGCCTGCTCAGCTGCCTGATTCTTGCCTGCTGAGGCACATGATCCGTGCAGGAGAGCTACCTGATCAGCACATGAGCAGTCACATGATCAGCGCCTCTCAGTCACCTGATCACTGCATGACAGGCACGTGATCAGTGCCTGCTGAGGTGCGGGATCAGCGCCTGCTCAGCTGCCTGATAATCGCCAGCTGGGCCGCAGGATTCATGCCTGCTCAGCTGCCTGATAATCGCCAGCTGGGCCGCAGGATTCATGCCTGCTCAGCTGCCTGATAATCGCCAGCTGGGCCGCAGGATTCATGCCTGCTCAGCTGCCTGATAATCGCCAGCTGGGCCGCAGGATTCATGCCTGCTCAGCTGCCTGATAATCGCCAGCTGGGCCGCAGGATTCATGCCTGCTCAGCTGCCTGATAATCGCCAGCTGGGCCGCAGGATTCATGCCTGCTCAGCTGCCTGATAATCGCCAGCTGGGCCGCAGGATTCATGCCTGCTCAGCTGCTTGATTCTTGCCTGCTGAGGCACATGATCCGTGCAGGAGAGCTACCTGATCAGCACATGAGCAGTCACATGATCAGCGCCTCTCAGTCACCTGATCACTGCATGACAGGCACGTGATCAGTGCCTGCTGAGGTGCGGGATCAGCGCCTGCTCAGCTGCCTGATAATCGCCAGCTGGGCCGCAGGATTCATGCCTGCTCAGCTGCCTGATAATCGCCAGCTGGGCCGCAGGATTCATGCCTGCTCAGCTGCCTGATAATCGCCAGCTGGGCCGCAGGATTCATGCCTGCTCAGCTGCCTGATAATCGCCAGCTGGGCCGCAGGATTCATGCCTGCTCAGCTGCCTGATTCTTGCCTGCTGAGGCACATGATCCGTGCAGGAGAGCTACCTGATCAGCACATGAGCAGTCACATGATCAGCGCCTCTCAGTCACCTGATCACTGCATGACAGGCACGTGATCAGTGCCTGCTGAGGTGCGGGATCAGCGCCTGCTCAGCTGCCTGATAATCGCCAGCTGGGCCGCAGGATTCATGCCTGCTCAGCTGCCTGATAATCGCCAGCTGGGCCGCAGGATTCATGCCTGCTCAGCTGCCTGATAATCGCCAGCTGGGCCGCAGGATTCATGCCTGCTCAGCTGCCTGATAATCGCCAGCTGGGCCGCAGGATTCATGCCTGCTCAGCTGCCTGATAATCGCCAGCTGGGCCGCAGGATTCATGCCTGCTCAGCTGCTTGATTCTTGCCTGCTGAGGCACATGATCCGTGCAGGAGAGCTACCTGATCAGCACATGAGCAGTCACATGATCAGCGCCTCTCAGTCACCTGATCACTGCATGACAGGCACGTGATCAGTGCCTGCTGAGGTGCGGGATCAGCGCCTGCTCAGCTGCCTGATAATCGCCAGCTGGGCCGCAGGATTCATGCCTGCTCAGCTGCCTGATAATCGCCAGCTGGGCCGCAGGATTCATGCCTGCTCAGCTGCCTGATAATCGCCAGCTGGGCCGCAGGATTCATGCCTGCTCAGCTGCCTGATAATCGCCAGCTGGGCCGCAGGATTCATGCCTGCTCAGCTGCCTGATAATCGCCAGCTGGGCCGCAGGATTCATGCCTGCTCAGCTGCCTGATAATCGCCAGCTGGGCCGCAGGATTCATGCCTGCTCAGCTGCCTGATAATCGCCAGCTGGGCCGCAGGATTCATGCCTGCTCAGCTGCCTGATAATCGCCAGCTGGGCCGCAGGATTCATGCCTGCTCAGCTGCCTGATAATCGCCAGCTGGGCCGCAGGATTCATGCCTGCTCAGCTGCTTGATTCTTGCCTGCTGAGGCACATGATCCGTGCAGGAGAGCTACCTGATCAGCACATGAGCAGTCACATGATCAGCGCCTCTCAGTCACCTGATCACTGCATGACAGGCACGTGATCAGTGCCTGCTGAGGTGCGGGATCAGCGCCTGCTCAGCTGCCTGATAATCGCCAGCTGGGCCGCAGGATTCATGCCTGCTCAGCTGCCTGATAATCGCCAGCTGGGCCGCAGGATTCATGCCTGCTCAGCTGCCTGATAATCGCCAGCTGGGCCGCAGGATTCATGCCTGCTCAGCTGCCTGATAATCGCCAGCTGGGCCGCAGGATTCATGCCTGCTCAGCTGCCTGATTCTTGCCTGCTGAGGCACATGATCCGTGCAGGAGAGCTACCTGATCAGCACATGAGCAGTCACATGATCAGCGCCTCTCAGTCACCTGATCACTGCATGACAGGCACGTGATCAGTGCCTGCTGAGGTGCGGGATCATGCCTGCTCAGCTGCCTGATAATCGCCAGCTGGGCCGCAGGATTCATGCCTGCTCAGCTGCCTGATAATCGCCAGCTGGGCCGCAGGATTCATGCCTGCTCAGCTGCCTGATAATCGCCAGCTGGGCCGCAGGATTCATGCCTGCTCAGCTGCTTGATTCTTGCCTGCTGAGGCACATGATCCGTGCAGGAGAGCTACCTGATCAGCACATGAGCAGTCACATGATCAGCGCCTCTCAGTCACCTGATCACTGCATGACAGGCACGTGATCAGTGCCTGCTGAGGTGCGGGATCAGCGCTGCTCAGCTGCCTGATAATCGCCAGCTGGGCCGCAGGATTCATGCCTGCTCAGCTGCCTGATAATCGCCAGCTGGGCCGCAGGATTCATGCCTGCTCAGCTGCCTGATAATCGCCAGCTGGGCCGCAGGATTCATGCCTGCTCAGCTGCCTGATAATCGCCAGCTGGGCCGCAGGATTCATGCCTGCTCAGCTGCCTGATAATCGCCAGCTGGGCCGCAGGATTCATGCCTGCTCAGCTGCCTGATAATCGCCAGCTGGGCCGCAGGATTCATGCCTGCTCAGCTGCCTGATAATCGCCAGCTGGGCCGCAGGATTCATGCCTGCTCAGCTGCTTGATTCTTGCCTGCTGAGGCACATGATCCGTGCAGGAGAGCTACCTGATCAGCACATGAGCAGTCACATGATCAGCGCCTCTCAGTCACCTGATCACTGCATGACAGGCACGTGATCAGTGCCTGCTGAGGTGCGGGATCAGCGCCTGCTCAGCTGCCTGATAATCGCCAGCTGGGCCGCAGGATTCATGCCTGCTCAGCTGCCTGATAATCGCCAGCTGGGCCGCAGGATTCATGCCTGCTCAGCTGCCTGATAATCGCCAGCTGGGCCGCAGGATTCATGCCTGCTCAGCTGCCTGATAATCGCCAGCTGGGCCGCAGGATTCATGCCTGCTCAGCTGCCTGATTCTTGCCTGCTGAGGCACATGATCCGTGCAGGAGCTGCCTGATCAGCACATGAGCAGTCACATGATCAGCGCCTCTCAGTCACCTGATCACTGCATGACAGGCACGTGATCAGTGCCTGCTGAGGTGCGGGATCAGCGCCTGCTCAGCTGCCTGATAATCGCCAGCTGGGCCGCAGGATTCATGCCTGCTCAGCTGCCTGATAATCGCCAGCTGGGCCGCAGGATTCATGCCTGCTCAGCTGCCTGATAATCGCCAGCTGGGCCGCAGGATTCATGCCTGCTCAGCTGCCTGATAATCGCCAGCTGGGCCGCAGGATTCATGCCTGCTCAGCTGCTTGATTCTTGCCTGCTGAGGCACATGATCCGTGCAGGAGAGCTACCTGATCAGCACATGAGCAGTCACATGATCAGCGCCTCTCAGTCACCTGATCACTGCATGACAGGCACGTGATCAGTGCCTGCTGAGGTGCGGGATCAGCGCCTGCTCAGCTGCCTGATAATCGCCAGCTGGGCCGCAGGATTCATGCCTGCTCAGCTGCCTGATAATCGCCAGCTGGGCCGCAGGATTCATGCCTGCTCAGCTGCCTGATAATCGCCAGCTGGGCCGCAGGATTCATGCCTGCTCAGCTGCCTGATAATCGCCAGCTGGGCCGCAGGATTCATGCCTGCTCAGCTGCCTGATAACCGCCAGCTGGGCCGCAGGATTCATGCCTGCTCAGCTGCCTGATAATCGCCAGCTGGGCCGCAGGATTCATGCCTGCTCAGCTGCCTGATAATCGCCAGCTGGGCCGCAGGATTCATGCCTGCTCAGCTGCCTGATAATCGCCAGCTGGGCCGCAGGATTCATGCCTGCTCAGCTGCCTGATAATCGCCAGCTGGGCCGCAGGATTCATGCCTGCTCAGCTGCCTGATAATCGCCAGCTGGGCCGCAGGATTCATGCCTGCTCAGCTGCCTGATAATCGCCAGCTGGGCCGCAGGATTCATGCCTGCTCAGCTGCCTGATAATCGCCAGCTGGGCCGCAGGATTCATGCCTGCTCAGCTGCCTGATAATCGCCAGCTGGGCCGCAGGATTCATGCCTGCTCAGCTGCCTGATAATCGCCAGCTGGGCCGCAGGATTCATGCCTGCTCAGCTGCCTGATAATCGCCAGCTGGGCCGCAGGATTCATGCCTGCTCAGCTGCCTGATAATCGCCAGCTGGGCCGCAGGATTCATGCCTGCTCAGCTGCCTGATAATCGCCAGCTGGGCCGCAGGATTCATGCCTGCTCAGCTGCTTGATTCTTGCCTGCTGAGGCACATGATCCGTGCAGGAGAGCTACCTGATCAGCACATGAGCAGTCACATGATCAGCGCCTCTCAGTCACCTGATCACTGCATGACAGGCACGTGATCAGTGCCTGCTGAGGTGCGGGATCAGCGCCTGCTCAGCTGCCTGATAATCGCCAGCTGGGCCGCAGGATTCATGCCTGCTCAGCTGCCTGATAATCGCCAGCTGGGCCGCAGGATTCATGCCTGCTCAGCTGCCTGATAATCGCCAGCTGGGCCGCAGGATTCATGCCTGCTCAGCTGCCTGATAATCGCCAGCTGGGCCGCAGGATTCATGCCTGCTCAGCTGCCTGATAATCGCCAGCTGGGCCGCAGGATTCATGCCTGCTCAGCTGCTTGATTCTTGCCTGCTGAGGCACATGATCCGTGCAGGAGAGCTACCTGATCAGCACATGAGCAGTCACATGATCAGCGCCTCTCAGTCACCTGATCACTGCATGACAGGCACGTGATCAGTGCCTGCTGAGGTGCGGGATCAGCGCCTGCTCAGCTGCCTGATAATCGCCAGCTGGGCCGCAGGATTCATGCCTGCTCAGCTGCCTGATAATCGCCAGCTGGGCCGCAGGATTCATGCCTGCTCAGCTGCCTGATAATCGCCAGCTGGGCCGCAGGATTCATGCCTGCTCAGCTGCCTGATAATCGCCAGCTGGGCCGCAGGATTCATGCCTGCTCAGCTGCCTGATAATCGCCAGCTGGGCCGCAGGATTCATGCCTGCTCAGCTGCCTGATAATCGCCAGCTGGGCCGCAGGATTCATGCCTGCTCAGCTGCCTGATAATCGCCAGCTGGGCCGCAGGATTCATGCCTGCTCAGCTGCCTGATAATCGCCAGCTGGGCCGCAGGATTCATGCCTGCTCAGCTGCCTGATAATCGCCAGCTGGGCCGCAGGATTCATGCCTGCTCAGCTGCCTGATAATCGCCAGCTGGGCCGCAGGATTCATGCCTGCTCAGCTGCCTGATAATCGCCAGCTGGGCCGCAGGATTCATGCCTGCTCAGCTGCTTGATTCTTGCCTGCTGAGGCACATGATCCGTGCAGGAGAGCTACCTGATCAGCACATGAGCAGTCACATGATCAGCGCCTCTCAGTCACCTGATCACTGCATGACAGGCACGTGATCAGTGCCTGCTGAGGTGCGGGATCAGCGCCTGCTCAGCTGCCTGATAATCGCCAGCTGGGCCGCAGGATTCATGCCTGCTCAGCTGCCTGATAATCGCCAGCTGGGCCGCAGGATTCATGCCTGCTCAGCTGCCTGATAATCGCCAGCTGGGCCGCAGGATTCATGCCTGCTCAGCTGCCTGATAATCGCCAGCTGGGCCGCAGGATTCATGCCTGCTCAGCTGCCTGATTCTTGCCTGCTGAGGCACATGATCCGTGCAGGAGAGCTACCTGATCAGCACATGAGCAGTCACATGATCAGCGCCTCTCAGTCACCTGATCACTGCATGACAGGCACGTGATCAGTGCCTGCTGAGGTGCGGGATCAGCGCCTGCTCAGCTGCCTGATAATCGCCAGCTGGGCCGCAGGATTCATGCCTGCTCAGCTGCCTGATAATCGCCAGCTGGGCCGCAGGATTCATGCCTGCTCAGCTGCCTGATAATCGCCAGCTGGGCCGCAGGATTCATGCCTGCTCAGCTGCCTGATAATCGCCAGCTGGGCCGCAGGATTCATGCCTGCTCAGCTGCTTGATTCTTGCCTGCTGAGGCACATGATCCGTGCAGGAGAGCTACCTGATCAGCACATGAGCAGTCACATGATCAGCGCCTCTCAGTCACCTGATCACTGCATGACAGGCACGTGATCAGTGCCTGCTGAGGTGCGGGATCAGCGCCTGCTCAGCTGCCTGATAATCGCCAGCTGGGCCGCAGGATTCATGCCTGCTCAGCTGCCTGATAATCGCCAGCTGGGCCGCAGGATTCATGCCTGCTCAGCTGCCTGATAATCGCCAGCTGGGCCGCAGGATTCATGCCTGCTCAGCTGCCTGATAACCGCCAGCTGGGCCGCAGGATTCATGCCTGCTCAGCTGCCTGATAATCGCCAGCTGGGCCGCAGGATTCATGCCTGCTCAGCTGCCTGATAATCGCCAGCTGGGCCGCAGGATTCATGCCTGCTCAGCTGCCTGATAACGCCAGCTGGGCCGCAGGATTCATGCCTGCTCAGCTGCCTGATAATCGCCAGCTGGGCCGCAGGATTCATGCCTGCTCAGCTGCCTGATAATCGCCAGCTGGGCCGCAGGATTCATGCCTGCTCAGCTGCCTGATAATCGCCAGCTGGGCCGCAGGATTCATGCCTGCTCAGCTGCCTGATAATCGCCAGCTGGGCCGCAGGATTCATGCCTGCTCAGCTGCCTGATAATCGCCAGCTGGGCCGCAGGATTCATGCCTGCTCAGCTGCCTGATAATCGCCAGCTGGGCCGCAGGATTCATGCCTGCTCAGCTGCCTGATAATCGCCAGCTGGGCCGCAGGATTCATGCCTGCTCAGCTGCCTGATAATCGCCAGCTGGGCCGCAGGATTCATGCCTGCTCAGCTGCTTGATTCTTGCCTGCTGAGGCACATGATCCGTGCAGGAGACCTACCTGATCAGCACATGAGCAGTCACATGATCAGCGCCTCTCAGTCACCTGATCACTGCATGACAGGCACGTGATCAGTGCCTGCTGAGGTGCGGGATCAGCGCCTGCTCAGCTGCCTGATAATCGCCAGCTGGGCCGCAGGATTCATGCCTGCTCAGCTGCCTGATAATCGCCAGCTGGGCCGCAGGATTCATGCCTGCTCAGCTGCCTGATAATCGCCAGCTGGGCCGCAGGATTCATGCCTGCTCAGCTGCCTGATAATCGCCAGCTGGGCCGCAGGATTCATGCCTGCTCAGCTGCTTGATTCTTGCCTGCTGAGGCACATGATCCGTGCAGGAGACCTACCTGATCAGCACATGAGCAGTCACATGGTCAGCGCCTCTCAGTCACCTGATCACTGCATGACAGGCACGTGATCAGTGCCTGCTGAGGTGCGGGATCAGCGCCTGCTCAGCTGCCTGATAATCGCCAGCTGGGCCGCAGGATTCATGCCTGCTCAGCTGCCTGATAATCGCCAGCTGGGCCGCAGGATTCATGCCTGCTCAGCTGCCTGATAATCGCCAGCTGGGCCGCAGGATTCATGCCTGCTCAGCTGCCTGATAATCGCCAGCTGGGCCGCAGGATTCATGCCTGCTCAGCTGCCTGATAATCGCCAGCTGGGCCGCAGGATTCATGCCTGCTCAGCTGCCTGATAATCGCCAGCTGGGCCGCAGGATTCATGCCTGCTCAGCTGCCTGATAATCGCCAGCTGGGCCGCAGGATTCATGCCTGCTCAGCTGCCTGATAATCGCCAGCTGGGCCGCAGGATTCATGCCTGCTCAGCTGCCTGATAATCGCCAGCTGGGCCGCAGGATTCATGCCTGCTCAGCTGCCTGATAATCGCCAGCTGGGCCGCAGGATTCATGCCTGCTCAGCTGCCTGATAATCGCCAGCTGGGCCGCAGGATTCATGCCTGCTCAGCTGCCTGATAATCGCCAGCTGGGCCGCAGGATTCATGCCTGCTCAGCTGCCTGATAATCGCCAGCTGGGCCGCAGGATTCATGCCTGCTCAGCTGCCTGATAATCGCCAGCTGGGCCGCAGGATTCATGCCTGCTCAGCTGCCTGATAATCGCCAGCTGGGCCGCAGGATTCATGCCTGCTCAGGTGCCTGATAATCGCCAGCTGGGCCGCAGGATTCATGCCTGCTCAGCTGCCTGATAATCGCCAGCTGGGCCGCAGGATTCATGCCTGCTCAGCTGCTTGATTCTTGCCTGCTGAGGCACATGATCCGTGCAGGAGACCTACCTGATCAGCACATGAGCAGTCACATGATCAGCGCCTCTCAGTCACCTGATCACTGCATGACAGGCACGTGATCAGTGCCTGCTGAGGTGCGGGATCAGCGCCTGCTCAGCTGCCTGATAATCGCCAGCTGGGCCGCAGGATTCATGCCTGCTCAGCTGCCTGATAATCGCCAGCTGGGCCGCAGGATTCATGCCTGCTCAGCTGCCTGATAATCGCCAGCTGGGCCGCAGGATTCATGCCTGCTCAGCTGCCTGATAATCGCCAGCTGGGCCGCAGGATTCATGCCTGCTCAGCTGCCTGATAATCGCCAGCTGGGCCGCAGGATTCATGCCTGCTCAGCTGCTTGATTCTTGCCTGCTGAGGCACATGATCCGTGCAGGAGACCTACCTGATCAGCACATGAGCAGTCACATGATCAGCGCCTCTCAGTCACCTGATCACTGCATGACAGGCACGTGATCAGTGCCTGCTGAGGTGCGGGATCAGCGCCTGCTCAGCTGCCTGATAATCGCCAGCTGGGCCGCAGGATTCATGCCTGCTCAGCTGCCTGATAATCGCCAGCTGGGCCGCAGGATTCATGCCTGCTCAGCTGCCTGATAATCGCCAGCTGGGCCGCAGGATTCATGCCTGCTCAGCTGCCTGATAATCGCCAGCTGGGCCGCAGGATTCATGCCTGCTCAGCTGCCTGATAATCGCCAGCTGGGCCGCAGGATTCATGCCTGCTCAGCTGCCTGATAATCGCCAGCTGGGCCGCAGGATTCATGCCTGCTCAGCTGCCTGATAATCGCCAGCTGGGCCGCAGGATTCATGCCTGCTCAGCTGCTTGATTCTTGCCTGCTGAGGCACATGATCCGTGCAGGAGAGCTACCTGATCAGCACATGAGCAGTCACATGATCAGCGCCTCTCAGTCACCTGATCACTGCATGACAGGCACGTGATCAGTGCCTGCTGAGGTGCGGGATCAGCGCCTTCTCAACTGCCTGATAATCGCCTGCTGGGCCGCAGGATTCATGCCTGCTCAGCTGCCTGATAATCGCCAGCTGGGCCGCAGGATTCATGCCTGCTCAGCTGCCTGATAATCGCCAGCTGGGCCGCAGGATTCATGCCTGCTCAGCTGCCTGATAATCGCCAGCTGGGCCGCAGGATTCATGCCTGCTCAGCTGCTTGATTCTTGCCTGCTGAGGCACATGATCCGTGCAGGAGACCTACCTGATCAGCACATGAGCAGTCACATGATCAGCGCCTCTCAGTCACCTGATCACTGCATGACAGGCACGTGATCAGTGCCTGCTGAGGTGCGGGATCATGCCTGCTCAGCTGCCTGATAATCGCCAGCTGGGCCGCAGGATTCATGCCTGCTCAGCTGCCTGATAATCGCCAGCTGGGCCGCAGGATTCATGCCTGCTCAGCTGCCTGATAATCGCCAGCTGGGCCGCAGGATTCATGCCTGCTCAGCTGCCTGATAATCGCCAGCTGGGCCGCAGGATTCATGCCTGCTCAGCTGCTTGATTCTTGCCTGCTGAGGCACATGATCCGTGCAGGAGACCTACCTGATCAGCACATGAGCAGTCACATGATCAGCGCCTCTCAGTCACCTGATCACTGCATGACAGGCACGTGATCAGTGCCTGCTGAGGTGCGGGATCAGCGCCTGCTCAGCTGCCTGATAATCGCCAGCTGGGCCGCAGGATTCATGCCTGCTCAGCTGCCTGATAATCGCCAGCTGGGCCGCAGGATTCATGCCTGCTCAGCTGCTTGATAATCGCCAGCTGGGCCGCAGGATTCATGCCTGCTCAGCTGCCTGATAACCGCCAGCTGGGCCGCAGGATTCATGCCTGCTCAGCTGCCTGATAACCGCCAGCTGGGCCGCAGGATTCATGCCTGCTCAGCTGCCTGATAACCGCCAGCTGGGCCGCAGGATTCATGCCTGCTCAGCTGCCTGATAATCGCCAGCTGGGCCGCAGGATTCATGCCTGCTCAGCTGCCTGATAATCGCCAGCTGGGCCGCAGGATTCATGCCTGCTCAGCTGCCTGATAATCGCCAGCTGGGCCGCAGGATTCATGCCTGCTCAGCTGCCTGATAATCGCCAGCTGGGCCGCAGGATTCATGCCTGCTCAGCTGCCTGATAATCGCCAGCTGGGCCGCAGGATTCATGCCTGCTCAGCTGCCTGATAATCGCCAGCTGGGCCGCAGGATTCATGCCTGCTCAGCTGCCTGATAATCGCCAGCTGGGCCGCAGGATTCATGCCTGCTCAGCTGCCTGATAATCGCCAGCTGGGCCGCAGGATTCATGCCTGCTCAGCTGCCTGATAATCGCCAGCTGGGCCGCAGGATTCATGCCTGCTCAGGTGCCTGATACTCGCCAGCTGGGCCGCAGGATTCATGCCTGCTCATCTGCCTGATAATCGCCAGCTGGGCCGCAGGATTCATGCCTGCTCAGCTGCTTGATTCTTGCCTGCTGAGGCACATGATCCGTGCAGGAGACCTACCTGATCAGCACATGAGCAGTCACATGATCAGCGCCTCTCAGTCACCTGATCACTGCATGACAGGCACGTGATCAGTGCCTGCTGAGGTGCGGGATCAGCGCCTGCTCAGCTGCCTGATAATCGCCAGCTGGGCCGCAGGATTCATGCCTGCTCAGCTGCCTGATAATCGCCAGCTGGGCCGCAGGATTCATGCCTGCTCAGCTGCCTGATAATCGCCAGCTGGGCCGCAGGATTCATGCCTGCTCAGCTGCCTGATAATCGCCAGCTGGGCCGCAGGATTCATGCCTGCTCAGCTGCCTGATAATCGCCAGCTGGGCCGCAGGATTCATGCCTGCTCAGCTGCTTGATTCTTGCCTGCTGAGGCACATGATCCGTGCAGGAGAGCTACCTGATCAGCACATGAGCAGTCACATGATCAGCGCCTCTCAGTCACCTGATCACTGCATGACAGGCACGTGATCAGTGCCTGCTGAGGTGCGGGATCAGCGCCTGCTCAGCTGCCTGATAATCGCCAGCTGGGCCGCAGGATTCATGCCTGCTCAGCTGCCTGATAATCGCCAGCTGGGCCGCAGGATTCATGCCTGCTCAGCTGCCTGATAATCGCCAGCTGGGCCGCAGGATTCATGCCTGCTCAGCTGCCTGATAATCGCCAGCTGGGCCGCAGGATTCATGCCTGCTCAGCTGCCTGATAATCGCCAGCTGGGCCGCAGGATTCATGCCTGCTCAGCTGCCTGATAATCGCCAGCTGGGCCGCAGGATTCATGCCTGCTCAGCTGCCTGATAATCGCCAGCTGGGCCGCAGGATTCATGCCTGCTCAGCTGCCTGATAATCGCCAGCTGGGCCGCAGGATTCATGCCTGCTCAGCTGCCTGATAATCGCCAGCTGGGCCGCAGGATTCATGCCTGCTCAGCTGCCTGATAATCGCCAGCTGGGCCGCAGGATTCATGCCTGCTCAGCTGCTTGATTCTTGCCTGCTGAGGCACATGATCCGTGCAGGAGACCTACCTGATCAGCACATGAGCAGTCACATGATCAGCGCCTCTCAGTCACCTGATCACTGCATGACAGGCACGTGATCAGTGCCTGCTGAGGTGCGGGATCAGCGCCTGCTCAGCTGCCTGATAATCGCCAGCTGGGCCGCAGGATTCATGCCTGCTCAGCTGCCTGATAATCGCCAGCTGGGCCGCAGGATTCATGCCTGCTCAGCTGCCTGATAATCGCCAGCTGGGCCGCAGGATTCATGCCTGCTCAGCTGCCTGATAATCGCCAGCTGGGCCGCAGGATTCATGCCTGCTCAGCTGCCTGATAATCGCCAGCTGGGCCGCAGGATTCATGCCTGCTCAGCTGCCTGATAATCGCCAGCTGGGCCGCAGGATTCATGCCTGCTCAGCTGCCTGATAATCGCCAGCTGGGCCGCAGGATTCATGCCTGCTCAGCTGCCTGATAATAGCCAGCTGGGCCGTAGGATTCATGTCTGCTCAGCTGCCTGATAATCGCCAGCTGGGCCGCAGGATTCATGCCTGCTCAGCTGCCTGATAATCGCCAGCTGGGCCGCAGGATTCATGCCTGCTCAGCTGCCTGATAATCGCCAGCTGGGCCGCAGGATTCATGCCTGCTCAGCTGCCTGATAATCGCCAGCTGGGCCGCAGGATTCATGCCTGCTCAGCTGCCTGATAATCGCCAGCTGGGCCGCAGGATTCATGCCTGCTCAGCTGCCTGATAATCGCCAGCTGGGCCGCAGGATTCATGCCTGCTCAGCTGCTTGATTCTTGCCTGCTGAGGCACATGATCCGTGCAGGAGACCTACCTGATCAGCACATGAGCAGTCACATGATCAGCGCCTCTCAGTCACCTGATCACTGCATGACAGGCACGTGATCAGTGCCTGCTGTGGTGCGGGATCAGCGCCTGCTCAGCTGCCTGATAATCGCCAGCTGGGCCGCAGGATTCATGCCTGCTCAGCTGCCTGATAATCGCCAGCTGGGCCGCAGGATTCATGCCTGCTCAGCTGCCTGATAATCGCCAGCTGGGCCGCAGGATTCATGCCTGCTCAGCTGCCTGATTCTTGCCTGCTGAGGCACATGATCCGTGCAGGAGACCTACCTGATCAGCACATGAGCAGTCACATGATCAGCGCCTCTCCCTCACCTGATCACTGCATGACAGGCACGTGATCATTGCCTGCTGAGGTGCGGGATCATGCCTGCTCAGCTGCCTGATTATCGCCAGCTGGGCCGCAGGATTCATGCCTGCTCAGCTGCCTGATAATCGCCAGCTGGGCCGCAGGATTCATGCCTGCTCAGCTGCCTGATTCTTGCCTGCTGAGGCACATGATCCGTGCAGGAGACCTACCTGATCAGCACATGAGCAGTCACATGATCAGCGCCTCTCAGTCACCTGATCACTGCATGACAGGCACGTGATCAGTGCCTGCTGAGGTGCGGGATCAGTGCCTGCTCAGCTGCCTGATAATCGCCAGCTGGGCCGCAGAATTCATGCCTGCTCAGCTGCCTCATAATCGCCAGCTGGGCCGCAGGATTCATGCCTGCTCAGCTGCCTGATAATCGCCAGCTGGGCCGCAGGATTCATGCCTGCTCAGCTGCCTGATAATCGCCAGCTGGGCCGCAGGATTCATGCCTGCTCAGCTGCCTGATTCTTGCCTGCTGAGGCACATGATCCGTGCAGGAGACCTACCTGATCAGCACATGAGCAGTCACATGATCAGCGCCTCTCAGTCACCTGATCACTGCATGACAGGCACGTGATCAGTGCCTGCTGAGGTGCGGGATCATGCCTGCTCAGCTGCCTGATAATCGCCAGCTGGGCCGCAGAATTCATGCCTGCTCAGCTGCCTGATAATCGCCAGCTGGGCCGCAGGATTCATGCCTCCTCAGCTGCCTGATAATCGCCAGCTGGGCCGCAGGATTCATGCCTCCTCAGCTGCTTGATTCTTGCCTGCTGAGGCACATGATCCGTGCAGGAGAGCTACCTGATCAGCACATGAGCAGTCACATGATCAGCGCCTCTCAGTCACCTGATCACTGCATGACAGGCACGTGATCAGTGCCTGCTGAGCCGCGGGATCAGCGCCTGCTCAGCTGCCTGATAATCGCCAGCTGGGCCGCAGGATTCATGCCTGCTCAGCTGCCTGATAATCGCCAGCTGGGCCGCAGGATTCATGCCTGCTCAGCTGCCTGATAATCGCCAGCTGGGCCGCAGGATTCATGCCTGCTCAGCTGCCTGATAATCGCCAGCTGGGCCGCAGGATTCATGCCTGCTCAGCTGCTTGATTCTTGCCTGCTGAGGCACATGATCCGTGCAGGAGACCTACCTGATCAGCACATGAGCAGTCACATGATCAGCGCCTCTCAGTCACCTGATCACTGCATGACAGGCACGTGATCAGTGCCTGCTGAGGTGCGGGATCAGCGCCTGCTCAGCTGCCTGATAATCGCCAGCTGGGCCGCAGGATTCATGCCTGCTCAGCTGCCTGATAATCGCCAGCTGGGCCGCAGGATTCATGCCTGCTCAGCTGCCTGATAATCGCCAGCTGGGCCGCAGGATTCATGCCTGCTCAGCTGCCTGATAATCGCCAGCTGGGCCGCAGGATTCATGCCTGCTCAGCTGCCTGATAATCGCCAGCTGGGCCGCAGGATTCATGCCTGCTCAGCTGCCTGATAATCGCCAGCTGGGCCGCAGGATTCATGCCTGCTCAGCTGCCTGATAATCGCCAGCTGGGCCGCAGGATTCATGCCTGCTCAGCTGCCTGATAATCGCCAGCTGGGCCGCAGGATTCATGCCTGCTCAGCTGCCTGATAATCGCCAGCTGGGCCGCAGGATTCATGCCTGCTCAGCTGCCTGATAATCGCCAGCTGGGCCGCAGGATTCATGCCTGCTCAGCTGCCTGATAATCGCCAGCTGGGCCGCAGGATTCATGCCTGCTCAGCTGCCTGATAATCGCCAGCTGGGCCGCAGGATTCATGCCTGCTCAGCTGCCTGATAATCGCCAGCTGGGCCGCAGGATTCATGCCTGCTCAGCTGCCTGATAATCGCCAGCTGGGCCGCAGGATTCATGCCTGCTCAGCTGCCTGATAATCGCCAGCTGGGCCGCAGGATTCATGCCTGCTCAGCTGCCTGATAATCGCCAGCTGGGCCGCAGGATTCATGCCTGCTCAGCAGCTTGATTCTTGCCTGCTGAGGCACATGATCCGTGCAGGAGACCTACCTGATCAGCACATGAGCAGTCACATGATCAGCGCCTCTCAGTCACCTGATCACTGCATGACAGGCACGTGATCAGTGCCTGCTGAGGTGCGGGATCAGCGCCTGCTCAGCTGCCTGATAATCGCCAGCTGGGCCGCAGGATTCATGCCTGCTCAGCTGCCTGATAATCGCCAGCTGGGCCGCAGGATTCATGCCTGCTCAGCTGCCTGATAATCGCCAGCTGGGCCGCAGGATTCATGCCTGCTCAGCTGCCTGATAATCGCCAGCTGGGCCGCAGGATTCATGCCTGCTCAGCTGCCTGATAATCGCCAGCTGGGCCGCAGGATTCATGCCTGCTCAGCTGCCTGATAATAGCCAGCTGGGTCGCAGGATTCATGCCTGCTCAGCTGCCTGATAATCGCCAGCTGGGCCGCAGGATTCATGCCTGCTCAGCTGCCTGATAATCGCCAGCTGGGCCGCAGGATTCATGCCTGCTCAGCTGCCTGATAATCGCCAGCTGGGCCGCAGGATTCATGCCTGCTCAGCTGCCTGATAATCGCCAGCTGGGCCGCAGGATTCATGCCTGCTCAGCTGCCTGATAATCGCCAGCTGGGCCGCAGGATTCATGCCTGCTCAGCTGCCTGATAATCGCCAGCTGGGCCGCAGGATTCATGCCTGCTCAGCTGCTTGATTCTTGCCTGCTGAGGCACATGATCCGTGCAGGAGACCTACCTGATCAGCACATGAGCAGTCACATGATCAGCGCCTCTCAGTCACCTGATCACTGCATGACAGGCAGGTGATCAGTGCCTGCTGAGGTGCGGGATCAGCGCCTGCTCAGCTGCCTGATAATCGCCAGCTGGGCCGCAGGATTCATGCCTGCTCAGCTGCCTGATAATCGCCAGCTGGGCCGCAGGATTCATGCCTGCTCAGCTGCCTGATAATCGCCAGCTGGGCCGCAGGATTCATGCCTGCTCAGCTGCCTGATTCTTGCCTGCTGAGGCACATGATCCGTGCAGGAGACCTACCTGATCAGCACATGAGCAGTCACATGATCAGCGCCTCTCAGTCACCTGATCACTGCATGACAGGCACGTGATCAGTGCCTGCTGAGGTGCGGGATCAGCGCCTGCTCAGCTGCCTGATAATCGCCAGCTGGGCCGCAGGATTCATGCCTGCTCAGCTGCCTGATAATCGCCAGCTGGGCCGCAGGATTCATGCCTGCTCAGCTGCCTGATATTCGCCAGCTGGGCCGCAGGATTCATGCCTGCTCAGCTGCTTGATTCTTGCCTGCTGGGCACATGATCCGTGCAGGAGAGCTACCTGATCAGCACATGAGCAGTCACATGATCAGTGCCTCTCAGTCACCTGATCACTGCATGACAGGCCGTGATCAGTGCCTGCTGAGGTGCGGGATCAGCGCCTGCTCAGCTGCCTGATAATCGCCAGCTGGGCCGCAGGATTCATGCCTGCTCAGCTGCCTGATAATCGCCAGCTGGGCCGCAGGATTCATGCCTGCTCAGCTGCCTGATAATCGCCAGCTGGGCCGCAGGATTCATGCCTGCTCAGCTGCTTGATTCTTGCCTGCTGAGGCACATGATCCGTGCAGGAGACCTACCTGATCAGCACATGAGCAGTCACATGATCAGCGCCTCTCAGTCACCTGATCACTGCATGACAGGCACGTGATCAGTGCCTGCTGAGGTGCGGGATCAGCGCCTGCTCAGCTGCCTGATAATCGCCAGCTGGGCCGCAGGATTCATGCCTGCTCAGCTGCCTGATAATCGCCAGCTGGGCCGCAGGATTCATGCCTGCTCAGCTGCCTGATAATCGCCAGCTGGGCCGCAGGATTCATGCCTGCTCAGCTGCCTGATAATCGCCAGCTGGGCCGCAGGATTCATGCCTGCTCAGCTGCCTGATAATCGCCAGCTGGGCCGCAGGATTCATGCCTGCTCAGCTTCCTGATAATCGCCAGCTGGGCCGCAGGATTCATGCCTGCTCAGCTGCCTGATAATCGCCAGCTGGGCCGCAGGATTCATGCCTGCTCAGCTGCCTGATAATCGCCAGCTGGGCCGCAGGATTCATGCCTGCTCAGCTGCCTGATAATCGCCAGCTGGGCCGCAGGATTCATGCCTGCTCAGCTGCTTGATTCTTGCCTGCTGAGGCACATGATCCGTGCAGGAGACCTACCTGATCAGCACATGAGCAGTCACATGATCATCGCCTCTCAGTCACCTGATCACTGCATGACAGGCACGTGATCAGTGCCTGCTGAGGTGCGGGATCAGCGCCTGCTCAACTGCTTGATAATCGCCAGCTGGGCCGCAGGATTCATGCCTGCTCAGAGGCCTGATAATCGCCAGCTGGGCCGCAGGATTCATGCCTGCTCAGCTGCCTGATAATCGCCAGCTGGGCCGCAGGATTCATGCCTGCTCAGCTGCCTGATAATCGCCAGCTGGGCCGCAGGATTCATGCCTGCTCAGCTGCCTGATTCTTGCCTGCTGAGGCACATGATCCGTGCAGGAGAGCTACCTGATCAGCACATGAGCAGTCACATGATCAGCGCCTCTCAGTCACCTGATCACTGCATGACAGGCACGTGATCAGTGCCTGCTGAGGT
The DNA here is from genome assembly GCF_032452875.1 of Bos javanicus. Taxonomy (NCBI): domain Eukaryota; kingdom Metazoa; phylum Chordata; class Mammalia; order Artiodactyla; family Bovidae; genus Bos; species Bos javanicus. Next base: position 97,745 of record NW_026894506.1, read on the forward strand.
GCGGGATCAGCGCCTGCTCAGCTGCCTGATAATCGCCAGCTGGGCCGCAGGATTCATGCCTGCTCAGCTGCCTGATAATCGCCAGCTGGGCCGCAGGATTCATGCCTGCTCAGCTGCCTGATAATCGCCAGCTGGGCCGCAGGATTCATGCCTGCTCAGCTGCTGATTCTTGCCTGCTGAGGCACATGATCCGTGCAGGAGACCTACCTGATCAGCACATGAGCAGTCACATGATCAGCGCCTCTCAGTCACCTGATCACTGCATGACAGGCACGTGATCAGTGCCTGCTGAGGTGCGGGATCAGCGCCTGCTCAGCTGCCTGATAATCGCCAGCTGGGCCGCAGGATTCATGCCTGCTCAGCTGCCTGATAATCGCCAGCTGGGCCGCAGGATTCATGCCTGCTCAGCTGCCTGATAATCGCCAGCTGGGCCGCAGGATTCATGCCTGCTCAGCTGCCTGATAATCGCCAGCTGGGCCGCAGGATTCATGCCTGCTCAGCTGCCTGATAATCGCCAGCTGGGCCGCAGGATTCATGCCTGCTCAGCTGCCTGATAATCGCCAGCTGGGCCGCAGGATTCATGCCTGCTCAGCTGCCTGATAATCGCCAGCTGGGCCGCAGGATTCATGCCTGCTCAGCTGCTTGATTCTTGCCTGCTGAGGCACATGATCCGTGCAGGAGAGCTACCTGATCAGCACATGAGCAGTCACATGATCAGCGCCTCTCAGTCACCTGATCACTGCATGACAGGCACGTGATCAGTGCCTGCTGAGGTGCGGGATCAGCGCCTGCTCAACTGCCTGATAATCGCCAGCTGGGCCGCAGGATTCATGCCTGCTCAGCTGCCTGATAATCGCCAGCTGGGCCGCAGGATTCATGCCTGCTCAGCTGCCTGATAATCGCCAGCTGGGCCGCAGGATTCATGCCTGCTCAGCTGCCTGATAATCGCCAGCTGGGCCGCAGGATTCATGCCTGCTCAGCTGCCTGATTCTTGCCTGCTGAGGCACATGATCCGTGCAGGAGAGCTACCTGATCAGCACATGAGCAGTCACATGATCAGCGCCTCTCAGTCACCTGATCACTGCATGACAGGCACGTGATCAGTGCCTGCTGAGGTGCGGGATCAGCGCCTGCTCAGCTGCCTGATAATCGCCAGCTGGGCCGCAGGATTCATGCCTGCTCAGCTGCCTGATAATCGCCAGCTGGGCCGCAGGATTCATGCCTGCTCAGCTGCCTGATAATCGCCAGCTGGGCCGCAGGATTCATGCCTGCTCAGCTGCCTGATAATCGCCAGCTGGGCCGCAGGATTCATGCCTGCTCAGCTGCTTGATTCTTGCCTGCTGAGGCACATGATCCGTGCAGGAGACCTACCTGATCAGCACATGAGCAGTCACATGGTCAGCGCCTCTCAGTCACCTGATCACTGCATGACAGGCACGTGATCAGTGCCTGCTGAGGTGCGGGATCAGCGCCTGCTCAGCTGCCTGATAATCGCCAGCTGGGCCGCAGGATTCATGCCTGCTCAGCTGCCTGATAATCGCCAGCTGGGCCGCAGGATTCATGCCTGCTCAGCTGCCTGATAATCGCCAGCTGGGCCGCAGGATTCATGCCTGCTCAGCTGCCTGATAACCGCCAGCTGGGCCGCAGGATTCATGCCTGCTCAGCTGCCTGATAACCGCCAGCTGGGCCGCAGGATTCATGCCTGCTCAGCTGCCTGATAATCGCCAGCTGGGCCGCAGGATTCATGCCTGCTCAGCTGCCTGATAACCGCCAGCTGGGCCGCAGGATTCATGCCTGCTCAGCTGCCTGATAATCGCCAGCTGGGCCGCAGGATTCATGCCTGCTCAGCTGCCTGATAATCGCCAGCTGGGCCGCAGGATTCATGCCTGCTCAGCTGCCTGATAATCGCCAGCTGGGCCGCAGGATTCATGCCTGCTCAGCTGCCTGATAATCGCCAGCTGGGCCGCAGGATTCATGCCTGCTCAGCTGCCTGATAATCGCCAGCTGGGCCGCAGGATTCATGCCTGCTCAGCTGCCTGATAATCGCCAGCTGGGCCGCAGGATTCATGCCTGCTCAGCTGCCTGATAATCGCCAGCTGGGCCGCAGGATTCATGCCTGCTCAGCTGCCTGATAATCGCCAGCTGGGCCGCAGGATTCATGCCTGCTCAGGTGCCTGATAATCGCCAGCTGGGCCGCAGGATTCATGCCTGCTCAGCTGCCTGATAATCGCCAGCTGGGCCGCAGGATTCATGCCTGCTCAGCTGCTTGATTCTTGCCTGCTGAGGCACATGATCCGTGCAGGAGACCTACCTGATCAGCACATGAGCAGTCACATGATCAGCGCCTCTCAGTCACCTGATCACTGCATGACAGGCACGTGATCAGTGCCTGCTGAGGTGCGGGATCAGCGCCTGCTCAGCTGCCTGATAATCGCCAGCTGGGCCGCAGGATTCATGCCTGCTCAGCTGCCTGATAATCGCCAGCTGGGCCGCAGGATTCATGCCTGCTCAGCTGCCTGATAATCGCCAGCTGGGCCGCAGGATTCATGCCTGCTCAGCTGCCTGATAATCGCCAGCTGGGCCGCAGGATTCATGCCTGCTCAGCTGCCTGATAATCGCCAGCTGGGCCGCAGGATTCATGCCTGCTCAGCTGCTTGATTCTTGCCTGCTGAGGCACATGATCCGTGCAGGAGACCTACCTGATCAGCACATGAGCAGTCACATGATCAGCGCCTCTCAGTCACCTGATCACTGCATGACAGGCACGTGATCAGTGCCTGCTGAGGTGCGGGATCAGCGCCTGCTCAGCTGCCTGATAATCGCCAGCTGGGCCGCAGGATTCATGCCTGCTCAGCTGCCTGATAATCGCCAGCTGGGCCGCAGGATTCATGCCTGCTCAGCTGCCTGATAATCGCCAGCTGGGCCGCAGGATTCATGCCTGCTCAGCTGCCTGATAATCGCCAGCTGGGCCGCAGGATTCATGCCTGCTCAGCTGCCTGATAATCGCCAGCTGGGCCGCAGGATTCATGCCTGCTCAGCTGCCTGATAATCGCCAGCTGGGCCGCAGGATTCATGCCTGCTCAGCTGCCTGATAATCGCCAGCTGGGCCGCAGGATTCATGCCTGCTCAGCTGCCTGATTCTTGCCTGCTGAGGCACATGATCCGTGCAGGAGACCTACCTGATCAGCACATGAGCAGTCACATGATCAGCGCCTCTCAGTCACCTGATCACTGCATGACAGTCACGTGATCAGTGCCTGCTGAGGTGCGGGATCAGCGCCTGCTCAACTGCCTGATAATCGCCAGCTGGGCCGCAGGATTCATGCCTGCTCAGCTGCCTGATAATCGCCAGCTGGGCCGCAGGATTCATGCCTGCTCAGCTGCCTGATAATCGCCAGCTGGGCCGCAGGATTCATGCCTGCTCAGCTGCCTGATAATCGCCAGCTGGGCCGCAGGATTCATGCCTGCTCAGCTGCTTGATTCTTGCCTGCTGAGGCACATGATCCGTGCAGGAGACCTACCTGATCAGCACATGAGCAGTCACATGATCAGCGCCTCTCAGTCACCTGATCACTGCATGACAGGCACGTGATCAGTGCCTGCTGAGGTGCGGGATCAGCGCCTGCTCAGCTGCCTGATAATCGCCAGCTGGGCCGCAGGATTCATGCCTGCTCAGCTGCCTGATAATCGCCAGCTGGGCCGCAGGATTCATGCCTGCTCAGCTGCCTGATAATCGCCAGCTGGGCCGCAGGATTCATGCCTGCTCAGCTGGCTGATAATCGCCAGCTGGGCCGCAGGATTCATGCCTGCTCAGCTGCTTGATTCTTGCCTGCTGAGGTACATGATCCGTGCAGGAGACCTACCTGATCAGCACATGAGCAGTCACATGGTCACCGCCTCTCAGTCACCTGATCACTGCATGACAGGCACGTGATCAGTGCCTGCTGAGGTGCGGGATCAGCGCCTGCTCATCTGCCTGATAATCGCCAGCTGGGCCGCAGGATTCATGCCTGCTCAGCTGCCTGATAATCGCCAGCTGGGCCGCAGGATTCATGCCTGCTCAGCTGCCTGATAATCGCCAGCTGGGCCGCAGGATTCATGCCTGCTCAGCTGCCTGATAACCGCCAGCTGGGCCGCAGGATTCATGCCTGCTCAGCTGCCTGATAACGCCAGCTGGGCCGCAGGATTCATGCCTGCTCAGCTGCCTGATAATCGCCAGCTGGGCCGCAGGATTCATGCCTGCTCAGCTGCCTGATAATCGCCAGCTGGGCCGCAGGATTCATGCCTGCTCAGCTGCCTGATAATCGCCAGCTGGGCCGCAGGATTCATGCCTGCTCAGCTGCCTGATAATCGCCAGCTGGGCCGCAGGATTCATGCCTGCTCAGCTGCCTGATAATCGCCAGCTGGGCCGCAGGATTCATGCCTGCTCAGCTGCCTGATAATCGCCAGCTGGGCCGCAGGATTCATGCCTGCTCAGCTGCCTGATAATCGCCAGCTGGGCCGCAGGATTCATGCCTGCTCAGCTGCCTGATAATCGCCAGCTGGGTCTCAGGATTCATGCCTGCTCAGCTGCCTGATAATCGCCAGCTGGGCAGCAGGATTCATGCCTGCTCAGCTGCCTGATAATCGCCAGCTGGGCCGCAAGATTCATGCCTGCTCAGGTGCCTGATAATCGCCAGCTGGGCCGCAGGATTCATGCCTGCTCAGCTGCCTGATAATCGCCAGCTGGGCCGCAGGATTCATGCCTGCTCAGCTGCTTGATTCTTTCCTGCTGAGGCACATGATCCGTGCAGGAGACCTACCTGATCAGCACATGAGCAGTCACATGATCAGCGCCTCTCAGTCACCTGATCACTGCATGACAGGCACGTGATCAGTGCCTGCTGAGGTGCGGGATCAGCGCCTGCTCAGCTGCCTGATAATCGCCAGCTGGGCCGCAGGATTCATGCCTGCTCAGCTGCCTGATAATCGCCAGCTGGGCCGCAGGATTCATGCCTGCTCAGCTGCCTGATAATCGCCAGCTGGGCCGCAGGATTCATGCCTGCTCAGCTACCTGATAATCGCCAGCTGGGCCGCAGGATTCATGCCTGCTCAGCTGCCTGATAATCACCAGCTGGGCCGCAGGATTCATGCCTGCTCAGCTGCTTGATTCTTGCCTGCTGAGGCACATGATCCGTGCAGGAGACCTACCTGATCAGCACGTGAGCAGTCACATGATCAGCGCCTCTCAGTCACCTGATCACTGCATGACAGGCACGTGATCAGTGCCTGCTGAGGTGCGGGATCAGCGCCTGCTCACCTGCCTGATAATCGCCAGCTGGGCCGCAGGATTCATGCCTGCTCAGCTGCCTGATAATCGCCAGCTGGGCCGCAGGATTCATGCCTGCTCAGCTGCCTGATAATCGCCAGCTGGGCCGCAGGATTCATGCCTGCTCAGCTGCCTGATAATCGCCAGCTGGGCCGCAGGATTCATGCCTGCTCAGCTGCCTGATAATCGCCAGCTGGGCCGCAGGATTCATGCCTGCTCAGCTGCCTGATAATCACCAGCTGGGCCGCAGGATTCATGCCTGCTCAGCTGCCTGATAATCGCCAGCTGGGCCGCAGGATTCATGCCTGCTCAGCTGCCTGATAATCGCCAGCTGGGCCGCAGGATTCATGCCTGCTCAGCTACCTGATAATCGCCAGCTGGGCGGCAGGATTCATGCCTGCTCAGCTGCCTGATAATCACCAGCTGGGCCGCAGGATTCATGCCTGCTCAGCTGCTTGATTCTTGCCTGCTGAGGCACATGATCCGTGCAGGAGACCTACCTGATCAGCACATGAGCAGTCACATGATCAGCGCCTCTCAGTCACCTGATCACTGCATGACAGGCACGTGATCAGTGCCTGCTGAGGTGCGGGATCAGCGCCTGCTCACCTGCCTGATAATCGCCAGCTGGGCCGCAGGATTCATGCCTGCTCAGCTGCCTGATAATCGCCAGCTGGGCCGCAGGATTCATGCCTGCTCAGCTGCCTGATAATCGCCAGCTGGGCCGCAGGATTCATGCCTGCTCAGCTGCCTGATAATCGCCAGCTGGGCCGCAGGATTCATGCCTGCTCAGCTGCCTGATAATCGCCAGCTGGGCCGCAGGATTCATGCCTGCTCAGCTGCCTGATAATCGCCAGCTGGGCCGCAGGATTCATGCCTGCTCAGCTGCCTGATAATCGCCAGCTGGGCCGCAGGATTCATGCCTGCTCAGCTGCCTGATAATAGCCAGCTGGCTCGTAGGATTCATGTCTGCTCAGCTGCCTGATAATAGCCAGCTGGGTCGCAGGATTCATGCCTGCTCAGCTGCCTGATAATCGCCAGCTGGGCCGCAGGATTCATGCCTGCTCAGCTGCCTGATAATCGCCAGCTGGGCCGCAGGATTCATGCCTGCTCAGCTGCCTGATAATCGCCAGCTGGGCCGCAGGATTCATGCCTGCTCAGCTGCCTGATAATCGCCAGCTGGGCCGCAGGATTCATGCCTGCTCAGCTGCCTGATAATCACCAGCTGGGCCGCAGGATTCATGCCTGCTCAGCTGCTTGATTCTTGCCTGCTGAGGCACATGATCCGTGCAGGAGACCTACCTGATCAGCACATGAGCAGTCACATGATCAGCGCCTCTCAGTCACCTGATCACTGCATGACAGGCACGTGATCAGGGCCTGCTGTGGTGCGGGATCAGCGCCTGCTCACCTGCCTGATAATCGCCAGCTGGGCCGCAGGATTCATGCCTGCTCAGCTGCCTGATAATCGCCAGCTGGGCCGCAGGATTCATGCCTGCTCAGCTGCCTGATAATCGCCAGCTGGGCCGCAGGTTTCATGCCTGCTCAGCTGCTTGATTCTTGCCTGCTGAGGCACCTGATCCGTGCAGGAGACCTACCTGATCAGCACATGAGCAGTCACATGATCAGCGCCTCTCAGTCACCTGATCACTGCATGACAGGCACGTGATCATTGCCTGCTGAGGTGCGGGATCAGCGCCTGCTCAACTGCTTGATAATCGCCAGCTGGGCCGCAGGATTCATGCCTGCTCAGCTGCCTGATAATCGCCAGCTGGGCCGCAGGATTCATGCCTGCTCAGCTGCTTGATTCTTGCCTGCTGAGGCACATGATCCGTGCAGGAGACCTACCTGATCAGCACATGAGCAGTCACATGATCAGCGCCTCTCAGTCACCTGATCACTGCATGACAGGCACGTGATCAGGGCCTGCTGAGGTGCGGGATCAGCGCCTGCTCACCTGCCTGATAATCGCCAGCTGGGCCGCAGAATTCATGCCTGCTCAGCTGCCTCATAATCGCCAGCTGGGCCGCAGGATTCATGCCTGCTCAGCTGCCTGATAATCGCCAGCTGGGCCGCAGGATTCATGCCTGCTCAGCTGCCTGATAATCGCCAGCTGGGCCGCAGGATTCATGCCTGCTCAGCTGCTTGATTCTTGCCTGCTGAGGCACATGATCCGTGCAGGAGACCTACCTGATCAGCACATGAGCAGTCACATGATCAGCGCCTCTCAGTCACCTGATCACTGCATGACAGGCACGTGATCAGTGCCTGCTGAGGTGCGGGATCAGCGCCTGCTCACCTGCCTGATAATCGCCAGCTGGGCCGCAGAATTCATGCCTGCTCAGCTGCCTGATAATCGCCAGCTGGGCCGCAGGATTCATGCCTCCTCAGCTGCCTGATAATCGCCAGCTGGGCCGCAGGATTCATGCCTGCTCAGCTGCTTGATTCTTGCCTGCTGAGGCACATGATCCGTGCAGGAGACCTACCTGATCAGCACATGAGCAGTCACATGATCAGCGTCTCTCAGTCACCTGATCACTGCATGACAGGCACGTGATCAGTGCCTGCTGAGGTGCGGGATCAGCGCCTGCTCAACTGCTTGATAATCGCCAGCTGGGCCGCAGGATTCATGCCTGCTCAGCTGCCTGATAATCGCCAGCTGGGCCGCAGGATTCATGCCTGCTCAGCTGCCTGATAATCGCCAGCTGGGCCGCAGGATTCATGCCTGCTCAGCTGCCTGATAATCACCAGCTGGGCCGCAGGATTCATGCCTGCTCAGCTGCTTGATTCTTGCCTGCTGAGGCACATGATCCGTGCAGGAGACCTACCTGATCAGCACATGAGCAGTCACATGATCAGCGCCTCTCAGTCACCTGATCACTGCATGACAGGCACGTGATCAGTGCCTGCTGAGGTGCGGGATCAGCGCCTGCTCAGCTGCCTGATAATCGCCAGCTGGGCCGCAGGATTCATGCCTGCTCAGCTGCCTGATAATCGCCAGCTGGGCCGCAGGATTCATGCCTGCTCAGCTGCCTGATAATCGCCAGCTGGGCCGCAGGATTCATGCCTGCTCAGCTGCCTGATAATCACCAGCTGGGCCGCAGGATTCATGCCTGCTCAGCTGCCTGATAATCGCCAGCTGGGCCGCAGGATTCATGCCTGCTCAGCTGCCTGATAATCGCCAGCTGGGCCGCAGGATTCATGCCTGCTCAGCTACCTGATAATCGCCAGCTGGGCCGCAGGATTCATGCCTGCTCAGCTGCCTGATAATCGCCAGCTGGGCCGCAGGATTCATGCCTGCTCAGCTGCTTGATTCTTGCCTGCTGAGGCACATGATCCGTGCAGGAGACCTACCTGATCAGCACATGAGCAGTCACATGATCAGCGCCTCTCAGTCACCTGATCACTGCATGACAGGCACGTGATCAGTGCCTGCTGAGGTGCGGGATCAGCGCCTGCTCACCTGCCTGATAATCGCCAGCTGGGCCGCAGGATTCATGCCTGCTCAGCTGCCTGATAATCGCCAGCTGGGCCGCAGGATTCATGCCTGCTCAGCTGCCTGATAATCGCCAGCTGGGCCGCAGGATTCATGCCTGCTCAGCTGCCTGATAATCGCCAGCTGGGCCGCAGGATTCATGCCTGCTCAGCTGCCTGATAATCGCCAGCTGGGCCGCAGGATTCATGCCTGCTCAGCTGCCTGATAATCGCCAGCTGGGCCGCAGGATTCATGCCTGCTCAGCTGCCTGATAATCGCCAGCTGGGCCGCAGGATTCATGCCTGCTCAGCTGCCTGATAATCGCCAGCTGGGCCGCAGGATTCATGCCTGCTCAGCTGCCTGATAATAGCCAGCTGGGTCGTAGGATTCATGTCTGCTCAGCTGCCTGATAATCGCCAGCTGGGCCGTAGGATTCATGCCTGCTCAGCTGCCTGATAATCGCCAGCTGGGCCGCAGGATTCATGCCTGCTCAGCTGCCTGATAATCGCCAGCTGGGCCGCAGGATTCATGCCTGCTCAGCTGCCTGATAATCGCCAGCTGGGCCGCAGGATTCATGCCTGCTCAGCTGCCTGATAATCGCCAGCTGGACCGCAGGATTCATGCCTGCTCTGCTGCCTGATAATCACCAGCTGGGCCGCAGGATTCATGCCTGCTCAGCTGCTTGATTCTTGCCTGCTGAGGCACATGATCCGTGCAGGAGACCTACCTGATCAGCACATGAGCAGTCACATGATCAGCGCCTCTCAGTCACCTGATCACTGCATGACAGGCACGTGATCAGGGCCTGCTGAGGTGCGGGATCAGCGCCTGCTCACCTGCCTGATAATCGCCAGCTGGTCCGCAGGATTCATGCCTGCTCAGCTGCTTGATTCTTACCTGCTGAGGCACCTGATCCGTGCAGGAGACCTACCTGATCAGCAATGAGCAGTCACATGATCAGCGCCTCTCAGTCACCTGATCACTGCATGACAGGCACGTGATCAGTGCCTGCTGAGGTGCGGGATCAGCGCCTGCTCAACTGCTTGATAATCGCAAGCTGGGCCGCAGGATTCATGTCTGCTCAGCTGCCTGATAATCGCCAGCTGGGCCGCAGGATTCATGCCTGCTCAGCTGCCTGATAATCGCCAGCTGGGCCGCAGGATTCATGCCTGCTCAGCTGCTTGATTCTTGCCTGCTGAGGCACATGATCCGTGCAGGAGACCTACCTGATCAGCACATGAGCAGTCACATGATCAGCGCCTCTCAGTCACCTGATCACTGCATGATAGGCACGTGATCAGTGCCTGCTGAGGTGCGGGATCAGCGCCTGCTCACCTGCCTGATAATCGCCAGCTGGTCCACAGGATTCATGCCTGCTCAGCTGCCTGATAATCGCCAGCTGGGCCGCAGGATTCATGCCTGCTCAGCTGCCTGATAATCGCCAGCTGGGCCGCAGGATTCATGCCTGCTCAGATGCTTGATTCTTGCCTGCTGAGGCACATGATCCGTGCAGAAGAGCTACCTGATCAGCACATGAGCAGTCACATGATCAGTGCCTCTCAGTCACCTGATCACTGCATTACAGGGACGTGATTATTGCCTGCTGATGTGCGGGATCAGCGCCTGTTCACCTGCCTGATAATCGCCAGCTGGGCCGCAGGATTCATGCCTGCTCAGCTGCCTGATAATCGCCAGCTGGGCCGCAGGATTCATGCCTGCTCAGCCTCCTGATAATCGTCAGCTGGGCCGCAGGATTCATGCCTGCTCAGCTGCCTGATAATCACCAGCTGGGCCGCAGGATTCATGCCTGCTCAGCTGCCTGATTCTTGCCTGCTGAGGCACATGATCCGTGCAGGAGACCTACCTGATCAGCACATGAGCAGTCACATGATCAGCGCCTCAGTCACCTGATCACTGCATGACAGGCACGTGATCAGTGCCTGCTGAGGTGCGGGATCAGCGCCTGCTCAGCTGCCTGATAATCGCCAGCTGGGCCGCAGGATTCATGCCTGCTCAGCTGCCTGATAATCGCCAGCTGGGCCGCAGGATTCATGCCTGCTCAGCTGCCTGATAATCGCCAGCTGGGCCGCAGGATTCATGCCTGCTCAGCTGCCTGATAATCGCCAGCTGGGCCGCAGGATTCATGCCTTCTCAGCTACCTGATAATCGCCAGCTGGGCCGCAGGATTCATGCCTGCTCAGCTGCCTGATAATCACCAGCTGGGCCGCAGGATTCATGCCTGCTCAGCTGCTTGATTCTTGCCTGCTGAGGCACATGATCCGTGCAGGAGACCTACCTGATCAGCACATGAGCAGTCACATGATCAGCGCCTCTCAGTCACCTGATCACTGCATGACAGGCACGTGATCAGTGCCTGCTGAGGTGCGGGATCAGCGCCTGCTCACCTGCCTGATAATCGCCAGCTGGGCCGCAGGATTCATGCCTGCTCAGCTGCCTGATAATCGCCAGCTGGGCCGCAGGATTCATGCCTGCTCAGCTGCCTGATAATCGCCAGCTGGGCCGCAGGATTCATGCCTGCTCAGCTGCCTGATAATCGCCAGCTGGGCCGCAGGATTCATGCCTGCTCAGCTGCCTGATAATCGCCAGCTGGGCCGCAGGATTCATGCCTGCTCAGCTACCTGATAATCGCCAGCTGGGCGGCAGGATTCATGCCTGCTCAGCTGCCTGATAATCACCAGCTGGGCCGCAGGATTCATGCCTGCTCAGCGGCTTGATTCTTGCCTGCTGAGGCACATGATCCGTGCAGGAGACCTACCTGATCAGCACATGAGCAGTCACATGATCAGCGCCTCTCAGTCACCTGATCACTGCATGACAGGCACGTGATCAGTGCCTGCTGAGGTGCGGGATCAGCGCCTGCTCACCTGCCTGATAATCGCCAGCTGGGCCGCAGGATTCATGCCTGCTCAGCTGCCTGATAATCGCCAGCTGGGCCGCAGGATTCATGCCTGCTCAGCTGCCTGATAATCGCCAGCTGGGCCGCAGGATTCATGCCTGCTCAGCTGCCTGATAATCGCCAGCTGGGCCGCAGGATTCATGCCTGCTCAGCTGCCTGATAATCGCCAGCTGGGCCGCAGGATTCATGCCTGCTCAGCTGCCTGATAATCGCCAGCTGGGCCGCAGGATTCATGCCTGCTCAGCTGCCTGATAATCGCCAGCTGAGCCGCAGGATTCATGCCTGCTCAGCTGCCTGATAGTCGCAAGCTGGGCCGCAGGATTCATGCCTGCTCAGCTGCCTGATAATAGCCAGCTGGCTCGTAGGATTCATGTCTGCTCAGCTGCCTGATAATCGCCAGCTGGGCCGCAGGATTCATGCCTGCTCAGCTGCCTGATAATCGCCAGCTGGGCCGCAGGATTCATGCCTGCTCAGCTGCCTGATAATCGCCAGCTGGGCCGCAGGATTCATGCCTGCTCAGCTGCCTGATAATCGCCAGCTGGGCCGCAGGATTCATGCCTGCTCAGCTGCCTGATAATCGCCAGCTGGGCCGCAGGATTCATGCCTGCTCAGCTACCTGATAATCGCCAGCTGGGCGGCAGGATTCATGCCTGCTCAGCTGCCTGATAATCACCAGCTGGGCCGCAGGATTCATGCCTGCTCAGCGGCTTGATTCTTGCCTGCTGAGGCACATGATCCGTGCAGGAGACCTACCTGATCAGCACATGAGCAGTCACATGATCAGCGCCTCTCAGTCACCTGATCACTGCATGACAGGCACGTGATCAGTGCCTGCTGAGGTGCGGGATCAGCGCCTGCTCACCTGCCTGATAATCGCCAGCTGGGCCGCAGGATTCATGCCTGCTCAGCTGCCTGATAATCGCCAGCTGGGCCGCAGGATTCATGCCTGCTCAGCTGCCTGATAATCGCCAGCTGGGCCGCAGGATTCATGCCTGCTCAGCTGCCTGATAATCGCCAGCTGGGCCGCAGGATTCATGCCTGCTCAGCTGCCTGATAATCGCCAGCTGGGCCGCAGGATTCATGCCTGCTCAGCTGCCTGATAATCGCCAGCTGGGCCGCAGGATTCATGCCTGCTCAGCTGCCTGATAATCGCCAGCTGAGCCGCAGGATTCATGCCTGCTCAGCTGCCTGATAATCGCAAGCTGGGCCACAGGATTCATGCCTGCTCAGCTGCCTGATAATAGCCAGCTGGCTCGTAGGATTCATGTCTGCTCAGCTGCCTGATAATCGCCAGCTGGGCCGCAGGATTCATGCCTGCTCAGCTGCCTGATAATCGCCAGCTGGGCCGCAGGATTCATGCCTGCTCAGCTGCCTGATAATCGCCAGCTGGGCCGCAGGATTCATGCCTGCTCAGCTGCCTGATAATCGCCAGCTGGGCCGCAGGATTCATGCCGGCTCAGCTGCCTGATAATCGCCAGCTGGACCGCAGGATTCATGCCTGCTCAGCTGCCTGATAATCACCAGCTGGGCCGCAGGATTCATGCCTGCTCAGCTGCTTGATTCTTGCCTGCTGAGGCACATGATCCGTGCAGGAGACCTACCTGATCAGCACATGAGCAGTCACATGATCAGCGCCTCTCAGTCACCTGATCACTGCATGACAGGCACGTGATCAGGGCCTGCTGAGTTGCGGGATCAGCGCCTGCTCACCTGCCTGATAATCGCCAGCTGGGCCGCAGGATTCATGCCTGCTCAGCTGCCTGATAATCGCCAGCTGGGCCGCAGGATTCATGCCTGCTCAGCTGCCTGATAATCGCCAGCTGGGCCGCAGGATTCATGCCTGCTCAGCTGCTTGATTCTTGCCTGCTGAGGCACCTGATCCGTGCAGGAGACCTACCTGATCAGCACATGAGCAGTCACATGATCAGCGCCTCTCAGTCACCTGATCACTGCATGACAGGCACGTGATCAGTGCCTGCTGAGGTGCGGGATCAGCGCCTGCTCAACTGCCTGATAATCGCCAGCTGGGCCGCAGGATTCATGCCTGCTCAGCTGCCTGATAATCGCCAGCTGGGCCGCAGGATTCATGCCTGCTCAGCTGCTTGATTCTTGCCTGCTGAGGCACATGATCCGTGCAGGAGACCTGCCTGATCAGCACATGAGCAGTCACATGATCAGCGCCTCTCAGTCACCTGATCACTGCATGACAGGCACGTGATCAGTGCCTGCTGAGGTGCGGGATCAGCGCCTGCTCAGCTGCCTGATAATCGCCAGCTGGGCCGCAGGATTCATGCCTGCTCAGCTGCCTCATAATCGCCAGCTGGGCCGCAGGATTCATGCCTGCTCAGCTGCCTGATAATCGCCAGCTGGGCCGCAGGATTCATGCCTGCTCAGCTGCCTGATAATCGCCAGCTGGGCCGCAGGATTCATGCCTGCTCAGCTGCTTGATTCTTGCCTGCTGAGGCACATGATCCGTGCAGGAGACCTACCTGATCAGCAGATGAGCAGTCACATGATCAGCGCCTCTCAGTCACCTGATCACTGCATGACAGGCACGTGATCAGTGCCTGCTGAAGTGCGGGATCAGCGCCTGCTCACCTGCCTGATAATCGCCAGCTGGGCCGCAGGATTCATGCCTGCTCAGCTGCCTGATAATCGCCAGCTGGGCCGCAGGATTCATGCCTGCTCAGCTGCCTGATAATCGCCAGCTGGGCCGCAGGATTCATGCCTGCTCAGCTGCCTGATAATCGCCAGCTGGGCCGCAGGATTCATGCCTGCTCAGCTGCCTGATAATCGCCAGCTGGGCCGCAGGATTCATGCCTGCTCAGCTGCCTGATAATCGCCAGCTTGGCCGCAGGATTCATGCCTGCTCAGCTGCCTGATAATCGCCAGCTGGGCCACAGGATTCATGCCTGCTCAGCTGCCTGATAATCGCCAGCTGGGTCGTAGGATTCATGCCTGCTCAGCTGCCTGATAATCGCCAGCTGGGACGCAGGATTCATGCCTGCTCAGCTGCCTGATAATCGCCAGCTGGGCCGCAGGATTCATGCCTGCTCAGCTGCCTGATAATCGCCAGCTGGGCCGCAGGATTCATGCCTGCTCAGCTGCCTGATAATCGCCAGCTGGGCCGCAGGATTCATGCCTGCTCAGCTGCCTGATAATCGCCAGCTGGGCCGCAGGATTCATGCCTGCTCAGCTGCCTGATAATCGCCAGCTGGGCCGCAGGATTCATGCCTGCTCAGCTGCTTGATTCTTGCCTGCTGAGGCACATGATCCGTGCAGGAGACCTACCTGATCAGCACATGAGCAGTCACATGATCAGCGCCTCTCAGTCACCTGATCACTGCATGACAGGCACGTGATCAGTGCCTGCTGAGGTGCGGGATCAGCGCCTGCTCACCTGCCTGATAATCGCCAGCTGGGCCGCAGAATTCATGCCTGCTCAGCTGCCTCATAATCGCCAGCTGGGCCGCAGGATTCATGCCTGCTCAGCTGCCTGATAATCGCCAGCTGGGCCGCAGGATTCATGCCTGCTCAGCTGCCTGATAATCGCCAGCTGGGCCGCAGGATTCATGCCTGCTCAGCTGCTTGATTCTTGCCTGCTGAGGCACATGATCCGTGCAGGAGACCTACCTGATCAGCACATGAGCAGTCACATGATCAGCGCCTCTCAGTCACCTGATCACTGCATGACAGGCACGTGATCAGTGCCTGCTGAGGTGCGGGATCAGCGCCTGCTCACCTGCCTGATAATCGCCAGCTGGGCCGCAGGATTCATGCCTGCTCAGCTGCCTGATAATCGCCAGCTGGGCCGCAGGATTCATGCCTCCTCAGCTGCCTGATAATCGCCAGCTGGGCCGCAGGATTCATGCCTGCTCAGCTGCTTGATTCTTGCCTGCTGAGGCACATGATCCGTGCAGGAGACCTACCTGATCAGCACATGAGCAGTCACATGATCAGCGCCTCAGTCACCTGATCACTGCATGACAGGCACGTGATCAGTGCCTGCTGAGGTGCGGGATCAGCGCCTGCTCAACTGCCTGATAATCGCCAGCTGGGCCGCAGGATTCATGCCTGCTCAGCTGCCTGATAATCGCCAGCTGGGCCGCAGGATTCATGCCTGCTCAGCTGCCTGATAATCGCCAGCTGGGCCGCAGGATTCATGCCTGCTCAGCTGCCTGATAATCGCCAGCTGGGCCGCAGGATTCATGCCTGCTCAGCTGCTTGATTCTTGCCTGCTGAGGCACATGATCCGTGCAGGAGACCTACCTGATCAGCACATGAGCAGTCACATGATCAGCGCCTCTCAGTCACCTGATCACTGCATGACAGGCACGTGATCAGTGCCTGCTGAGGTGCGGGATCAGCGCCTGCTCAGCTGCCTGATAATCGCCAGCTGGGCCGCAGGATTCATGCCTGCTCAGCTGCCTGATAATCGCCAGCTGGGCCGCAGGATTCATGCCTGCTCAGCTGCCTGATAATCGCCAGCTGGGCCGCAGGATTCATGCCTGCTCAGCTGCCTGATAATCGCCAGCTGGGCCGCAGGATTCATGCCTGCTCAGCTGCCTGATAATCGCCAGCTGGGCCGCAGGATTCATGCCTGCTCAGCTGCCTGATAATCGCCAGCTGGGCCGCAGGATTCATGCCTGCTCAGCTGCCTGATAATCGCCAGCTGGGCCGCAGGATTCATGCCTGCTCAGCTGCCTGATAATCGCCAGCTGGGCCGCAGGATTCATGCCTGCTCAGCTGCCTGATAATCGCCAGCTGGGCCACAGGATTCATGCCTGCTCAGCTGCCTGATAATCGCCAGCTGGGCCGCAGGATTCATGCCTGCTCAGCTGCCTGATAATCGCCAGCTGGGCCGCAGGATTCATGCCTGCTCAGCTGCTTGATTCTTGCCTACTGAGGCACATGATCCGTGCAGGAGACCTACCTGATCAGCACATGAGCAGTCACATGATCAGCGCCTCTCAGTCACCTGATCACTGCATGACAGGCACGTGATCAGTGCCTGCTGAGGTGCGGGATCAGCGCCTGCACACCTGCCTGATAATCGCCAGCTGGGCCGCAGGATTCATGCCTGCTCAGCTACCTGATAATCGCCAGCTGGGCCGCAGGATTCATGCCTGCTCAGCTGCCTGATAATCGCCAGCTGGGCCGCAGGATTCATGCCTGCTCAGCTGCCTCATAATCGCCAGCTGGGCCGCAGGATTCATGCCTGCTCAGCTGCCTGATAATCGCCAGCTGGGCCGCAGGATTCATGCCTGCTCAGCTGCCTGATAATCGCCAGCTGGGCCGCAGGATTCATGCCTGCTCAGCTGCCTGATAATCGCCAGCTGGGCCGCAGGATTAATGCCTGCTCAGCTGCCTGATAATCGCCAGCTGGGCCGCAGGATTCATGCCTGCTCAGCTGCCTGATAATAGCCAGCTGGGTCGCAGGATTCATGCCTGCTCAGCTGCCTGATAATCGCCAGCTGGGCCGCAGGATTCATGCCTGCTCAGCTGCCTGATAATCGCCAGCTGGGCCGCAGGATTCATGCCTGCTCAGCTGCCTGATAATCGCCAGCTGGGCCGCAGGATTCATGCCTGCTCAGCTGCCTGATAATCGCCAGCTGGGCCGCAGGATTCATGCCTGCTCAGCTGCCTGATAATCGCCAGCTGGGCCGCAGGATTCATGCCTGCTCTGCTGCCTGATAATCGCCAGCTGGGCCGCAGGATTCATGCCTGCTCAGCTGCTTGATTCTTGCCTGCTGAGGCACATGATCCGTGCAGGAGACCTACCTGATCAGCACATGAGCAGTCACATGATCAGCGCCTCTCAGTCACCTGATCACTGCATGACAGGCACGTGATCAGGGCCTGCTGAGGTGCGGGATCAGCGCCTGCTCACCTGCCTGATAATCGCCAGCTGGGCCGCAGGATTCATGCCTGCTCAGCTGCCTGATACTCGCCAGCTGGGCGCATGATCCGTGCAGGAGACCTACCTGATCAGCACATGAGCAGTCAAGATCAGCGCCTCTCAGTCACCTGATCACTGCATGACAGGCACGTGATCAGTGCCTGCTGTGCGGGATCAGCGCCTGCTCAACTGCCTGATAATCGCCAGCTGGGCCGCAGGATTCATGCCTGCTCAGCTGCCTGATAATCGCCAGCTGGGCCGCAGGATTCATGCCTGCTCAGCTGCCTGATAATCGCCAGCTGGGCCGCAGGATTCATGCCTGCTCAGCTGCTGATTCTTGCCTGCTGAGGCACATGATCCGTGCAGGAGACCTACCTGATCAGCACATGAGCAGTCACATGATCAGCGCCTCTCAGTCACCTGATCACTGCATGATAGGCACGTGATCAGTGCCTGCTGAGGTGCGGGATCAGCGCCTGCTCAGCTGCCTGATAATCGCCAGCTGGTCCGCAGGATTCATGCCTGCTCACCTGCTTGATAATCGCCAGCTGGGCCGCAGGATTCATGCCTGCTCAGCTGCCTGATAATCGCCAGCTGGGCCGCAGGATTCATGCCTGCTCAGCCTCCTGATAATCGCCAGCTGGGCCGCAGGATTCATGCCTGCTCAGCTGCCTGATAATCACCAGCTGGGCCGCAGGATTCATGCCTGCTCAGCTGCTTGATTCTTGCCTGCTGAGGCACATGATCCGTGCAGGAGACCTACCTGATCAGCACATGAGCAGTCACATGATCAGCGCCTCTCAGTCACCTGATCACTGCATGACAGGCACGTGATCAGTGCCTGCTGAGGTGCGGGATCAGCGCCTGCTCAGCTGCCTGATAATCGCCAGCTGGGCCGCAGGATTCATGCCTGCTCAGCTGCCTGATAATCGCCAGCTGGGCCGCAGGATTCATGCCTGCTCAGCTGCCTGATAATCGCCAGCTGGGCCGCAGGATTCATGCCTGCTCAGCTGCCTGATAATCGCCAGCTGGGCCGCAGGATTCATGCCTTCTCAGCTGCCTGATAATCGCCAGCTGGGCCGCAGGATTCATGCCTGCTCAGCTGCCTGATAATCGCCAGCTGGGCCGCGGGATTCATGCCTGCTCAGCTGCCTGATAATCGCCAGCTGGGCCGCAGGATTCATGCCGGCTCAGCTGCCTGATAATCGCCAGCTGGGCCGCAGGATTCATGCCTGCTCAGCTGCCTGATAATCACCAGCTGGGCCGCAGGATTCATGCCTGCTCAGCTGCTTGATTCTTGCCTGCTGAGGCACATGAACCGTGCAGGAGA
>NW_026894507.1:0-116636 GCF_032452875.1 Bos javanicus
GTAGCTCATGCACACATCACGTGACTATCATGCACTGCTCCGTGACTCGTCATGGAATGATCACGTAGATGATCATACTGATAACGTGACTGATCATGCACTGATCACGTGACTGATCATGCACTGTCACGTGTCTGATCATGCACTGATCCGTGGCTGATCATGCACTGATCACGTGGCTGATCATGCTCTGCTCCGTGGCTGATCATGCACGATCACGTCAACATGCACTGGTCATGGCTGATCATGCACTGATCACGTAATTGATCCTGCACTGATCACGTGGCTCATCATGCACTGATCACGTGGCTGATCACACTGTATCGCGTGACTGATCATGCACTGATCTGTATCAGCCTGTGCTGATCACGTGGCTGTCATGCACTGATCACGTGATATCATGCACTGATCACGTGGCTGATCACACGTATCACATGACTGATCATGCACTGATCACGTGGCTATCATGCACTGATCACGTGGCTATCATGCACTGATCACGTGGCTGTCATGCAATGATCACGAGCTACCATGTACTGGTCACGTGACTGATCATGCACTGATCACGTGACTGATCATGCACTGATCACGTGGCTATCATGCACTGATCACGTGGCTGATCACACATGATCAACTGATCATGCTGATCACACGGCTGATCATGCACTGATCACGTGCTGATCATGCACTGATCACGTGGCTATCATGCACTGATCACGTGACTGATCATGCACTGATCGTGATCATGCACTGATCACGTGGCTATCATGCACTGCTCACGTGGCTGATCATGCTGATCACGCAGCTACCATGTACTGGTCACGTGACTGATCATGCACTGATCATGATGATCATGCACTGATCACGTGGCTCTCATGCACTGATCATGTGCTTCATCATGCACAATCACATGGATATCATGCCTGTCATGTGGCTGATCACCTGCGTGATCTGAAGCTGATCATGCACTGATCACGTGGCTGATCATGCACTGATCACTTGGCTATCATGCACTGATCACGTGGCTGATCAGGCACTGATCATGGCTACCATGTACTGGTCAGTGGCTGATCATGCACTGATCACGCATGGCTGATCATGCACTGATCGCGTGACTGATCATGCACTGATCACGTGGCTATCATGCACTGATCACGGCTGATCATGCACTGATCATGTGCCTGGTCATGCACTGATCACGTGGCTGATCATGCACTGATCCGCAGACTGATCATGCACTGATCTCGTGTGCATCATGCACTGATCACGTGGCTATCATGCACTGCTCAGTGGCTGATCATGCCGATCACATGGCTACCATGTACTGGTCACATGACTGATCATGCACTGATCACGTGACTGATCATGCAGTGATCACGTGGCTATCATGAACTACTCACGTGGCTGATCATGCAATGATCATGTAGCTACTATGTACAGGTCACGTGACTGATCATACACCCATCAGGTGACTGATCATGCACTGATCACGTGGCTATCATGCACGTCACGAGACTGATCATGCACTTTTCACGTCTATATCATGCACTGATCACATGACTGCCCGTGCACTGATCACGTGCATGATCATACACTAATCTTGTGACAGATCATGCACTGATCACGTGGCTGATCATGCACTGATACCGTGACTGAGCATGGACTGATCACATGACTATCATGCAGTGATCACGTGACTTAATGGCACTGATCATGTGACTGATCATGCGCTGATCATGTCTGCTATCATACACTGATCATGTGCCTCTGGAGGCAATAAACAAAGAGCTGAGTAGGCACGAATCAAACAGTCAGCAGGCAATAATCATGGAACTCAGGTGTGAGGAATCATGCTGCTCAGCTGGCAATAATCAAGCAGCTGAACAGGCAGGAATTATGCAGCACAGCTGGCAATTGTCAAGCAGATGACAGGCAGGAATCGTGCAGCTCAGCTGGCAATTGTCAAGCAGATGAGCAGACAGTAATCACGCAGCTCAGCAGGCCCAGATCACGTGACTGAGCATGCACTGTTCACGTGGCTGATCATACACTGATCACGTGATGATCATGCACTGATCACTGGATATCATGCACTGATCACGTGGCTGATCATACACTGTTCACGTGTCTGATCATGTACTGATCGCGTGGCTGATCATACACTGCTCGTAACTGATCATGCACTGATCACGTGGCTATCATGCACTGATCACGTGGCTGAACATGCACTGTTCACGTGGCTGATCACACACCTGTCACGTGACATATCATGCACTGATCACGTGGCACTCATGCACTGATCACGTGGCTGATCATACTCTGCTCACGTAACTCATGCACACATCACGTGGCTATCATGCACTGCCCGTGGCTGCGTCATGGAATGATCACGTGGCAACCATATACTGCGTGACTGATCATGCAAAGATCACGTAAATGATCATGCACTGTTCACGTGACTGATCATGTACTGATCACGTGACTGATCATGCACTGACCACGTGGCTATCATGCTCTGCTCACGTGGCTGATCATGCAACGATCGCATGCAACCATGTACTGGTCACGTGACTGATCATGCACTGATCACGTCATTGATCCTGCACTGATCACGTGGCTCATCATGCACTGATCACGTGGCTGATCACACATGTATCACGTGACTGATCATGCACTAGATTCCGTGGCTCTCATGCACTGATCACGTGGCTGTCATGCACTGATCACGTGGATATCATGCACTGATCATGTGGCTGATCACCGTATCACATGACTGATCATGCACTGATCACGTGGCTATCATGCACTGATCACGTGGCTATCATGCACTGATCACGTGGCTTATCAGGCAATGATCGCGTGAACTACCATGCTAGTCACGTGACTGATCATGCACTGAGCACGTAATGATCATGCACTGATCATGTGGCTGATCATGCACTGATCACGTGGCTGATCATGCACTGATCGCATGGCTGATCATGCACTGATCGCGTGACTGATCATGCAGCTGCATCACGTGGCTATCATGCACTGATCACGTAGCTGATCATGCACTGATCACGTGCTGATCATGCACTGATCACGTGGCTGATCATGCACTGATCACGTGACTGATCATGCACTGATCACGTGACTGATCATGCACTGATCACGTGGCTGATCATGCACTGATCCGTGGCTGATCATGCACTGATCACGTGACTGATCATGCACTGATCACGTGACTGATCATGCACTGATCACGTGGCTATCATGCACTGCTCACGTGGCTGATCATGCCGTGATCCACCTACATGTACTGGTCACATGACTGATCATGCACTGATCACGTGACTGATCATGCACTGATCACGTAGCTATCATGAACTACTCACGTGGCTGATCATGCAATGATCATGTAGCTACCATGTACAGATCACGTGAATGATCATACACCCATCAGGTGACTGATCATGCACTGATCACGTGGCTATCATGCACTGATCACGAGACTGATCATGCACTGTTCACGTCTATATCATGCACTGGTCACATGACTGCCCGTGCACTGATCACGTGGATGATCATACACTAATCTTGTGACAGATCATGCACTGATCACGTGGCTGATCATGCACTGATACCGTGACTGAGCATGGACTGATCACGTGACTATCATGTAGTGATCACGTGACTTAATGGCGCTGATCATGTGACTGATCATGCGCTGATCATGTTTGCTATCATACACTGATCATGTGCCTCTGGAGGCAATAAACAAAGAGCTGAGTAGGCACGAATCAAACAGTGAGCAGGCAATAATCATGGAACTCAGGTGTGAGGAATCATGCTGCTCAGCTGGCAATATCAAGCAGATGAGCAGGCAGGAATTATGCCACAGCTGGCAATTGTCAAGCAGATGACAGGCAGGAATCGTGCAGCTCAGCTGGCAATTGTCAAGCAGATGAGCAGACAGTAATCACGCAGCTCAGCAGGCCAGATCACGTGACTGAGCATGCACTGTTCACGTGGCTGATCATGCACTGATCACGTGATGATCATGTACTGATCACTTGGATATCATGCACTGATCACGTGGCTGATCATACACTGTTCACGTGTCTGACCATGCACTGATCACGTGGCTGATCATACACTGCTCACGTAACTGATCATGCACTGATCACGTGGCTATCATGCACTGATCACGTGGCTGAACATGCACTGTTCACGTGGCTGATCACACACCTGTCACATGACATATCATGCACTGATCACGTGGCACTCATGCACTGATCACGTGGCTGATCATACTCTGCTCACGTGCTCATGCACATCACGTGGCTATCATGCACTGCTCGTGGCTCGTCATGCAATGATCACGTAGCAACCATATACTGATCACGTGACTGATCATGCAAGATCACGTAAATGATCATGCACTGTTCACGTGACTGATCATGTACTGATCACGTGACTGATCATGCACTGATCACGTGACTGATCATGCACTGATCACGTGGCTGATCATGCACTGATCACGTGGCTGATCACACATGATCACGTGACTGATCATGCACTGATCACGTGACTGCTCATGCACTGATCATGGCTGATCATGCACTGATCGCGTGGCTATCATGCACTGATCACGTGGCTGATCATGCACTGTCACATGACTGATCATGCACTGATCACGTGGCTGATCATGCACTGATCACGTGGCTATCATGCACTGATCACGTGGCTGATCAGCAATGATCACGTAGCTACCATGCACTGGTCACGTGACTGATCATGCACTGATCACGTAATTGATCATGCACTGATCACGTGGCTGATCATGCACTGATCGCGTGGCTGATCATGCACTGATCACGCAACTGATCATGCACTGATCCACGTGACTGATCATGCACTGATCACGTGGCTGATCATGCACTGATCACGTGGCTGATCATGCACTGATCGCGTGACTGATCATGCACTGATCTCGTGTCTGATCATGCACTGATCACGTGGCTATCATGCACTGCTCCCGTGGCTGATCATGCCATGATCACGCAGCTACCATGTACTGGTCACATGACTGATCATGCACTGATCACGTGACTGATCATGCAGTGATCACGTGGCTATCATGCACTACTCACGTGGCTGATCATGCAATGATCATGTAGCTACCATGTACAGGTCACGTGAATGATCATACACCCATCGGGTGACTGATCATGCACTGATCACATGATGGCTATCATGCACTGATCGAGACTGATCATGCACTGTTCACGTCTATATCATGCACTGATCACATGACTGCCCGTGCACTGATCACGTGGATGATCATACACTAATCTTGTGACAGATCATGCACTGATCACGTGGCTGATCATGCACTGATACCGTGACTGAGCATGGACTGATCACATGACTATCATGTAGTGATCACGTGACTTAATGGCGCTGATCATGTGACTGATCATGCGCTGATCATGTTTGCTATCATACACTGATCATGTGCCTCTGGAGGCAATAAACAAAGAGCTGAGTAGGCACGAATCAAACAGTCAGCAGGCAATAATCATGGAACTCAGGTGTGAGAATCATGCTGCTCAGCTGGCAATAATCAAGCAGCTGAGCAGGCAGGAATTACGCAGCACAGCTGGCAATTGTCAAGCAGATGACAGGCAGGAATCGTGCAGCTCAGCTGGCAATTGTCAAGCAGATGAGCAGACAGTAATCACGCAGCTCAGCAGGCCCAGATCACGTGACTGAGCATGCACTGTTCACGTGGCTGATCATACACTGATCACGTGATGATCATGCACTGATCACTTGGATATCATGCACTGATCACGTGGCTGATCATGCACTGTTCACGTGTCTGACCATGCACTGATCACGTGGCTGATCATACACTGCTCACGTAACTGATCATGCACTGATCATGGCTATCATGCACTGATCACGTGGCTGAACATGCACTGTTCACGTGGCTGATCACACACTGATCATGACATATCATGCACTGATCACGTGGCACTCATGCACTGATCACGTGGCTGATCATACTCTGCTCACGTAACTCATGCACATCACGTGGCTATCATGCACTGCTCCCGTGGCTCGTCATGGAATGATCACGTAGCAACCATATACTGGTAACGTGTCTGATCATGCACAGATCACGTAACTGATCATGCACTGTTCACGTGACTGATCATGTACTGATCACGTGACTGATCATGCACTGACCACGTGGCTATCATGCTCTGCTCACGTGGCTGATCATATGCGATCCACGACAGCAACCATGTACATGGTCACGTGACTGATCATGCACTGATCACGTTGATCCTGCACTGATCACGCATCATACATCGCGCACTGATCACGTGGCGACCACATGTATCAGTGACTGATCATGCACTGATCCCGTGGCTGCTCATGCACTGATCACGTGGCTGATCATACTGATCACGTGGATATCATGCACTGATCACGTGGCTGATCATCACTGATCACGCTGACATCCTGATCAGTCGTATTGGCTATCATGCACTGATCACGTGGCTGAACATGCACTGTTCACGTGGCTGATCACACTGTCACGTGACATATCATGCACTGATCGCGTGGCACTCATGCACTGATCACGTGGCTGATATACTCTGCTCAGTAACTGCACACATCGCGTGGCTATCATGCACTGCTCACGTGGTACTCGTCATGGAATGATCACGTGCTACTCATATACTGGTAACGTGACTGATCATGCAAGATCACGTAAATGATCATGCACTGTTCGCGTGACTGATCATGTACTGATCGCGTGACTGATCATGCACTGACCACGTGGCTATCATGCTCTGCTCACGTGGCTGATCATGCACGATCACGTAGCAACGTACTGTCACGTGACTGATCATGCACTGATCACGTAATTGATCATGCACTGATCGCGTGGCTCATCATGCACTGATCACGTGGCTGATCACACATGTATCACGTGACTGATCATGCACTGATCGTGGCTATCATGCACTGATCACGTGGCTGTCATACACTGATCACGTGGATATCATGCACTGATCACGTGGCTGATCACACACGTATCACGTGACTGATCATGCACTGATCACGTGGCTATCATGCACTGATCACGTGGCTATCATGCACTGATCGCGTGGCTTATCAGGCAATGATCACGCAGCTACCATGCTGGTCACGTGACTGATCATGCACTGATCACGTAATTGATCATGCACTGATCATGTGGCTGATCATGCACTGATCACGTGGCTGATCATACACTGATCACATAACTGATCATGCACTGATCGCGTGACTGATCATGCACTGATCACGTGGCTGGTCATGCACTGATCACGTGGCTGATCATGCACTGATCACGTGACTGATCATGCACTGATCTCGTGTCTGATCATGCACTGATCACGTGGCTATCATGCACTGCTCACGTGGCTGATCATGCCATGATCACGCAGCTACCATGTACGTACATGACTGATCATGCATGCACGTGACTGATCATGCAGTGATCACGTGGCTATCATGACTACTCACGTGGCTGATCATGCAATGATCATGTAGCTACCATGTACAGGTCACGTGAATGATCATACACCCATCAGGTGACTGATCATGCACTGATCACGTGGCTATCATGCTGATCACGAGACTGATCATGCACTGTTCACGTCTATATCATGCACTGATCACATGACTGCGTGCACTGATCACGTGGATGATCATACACTAATCATATGACAGATCATGCACTGATCACGTGGCTGATCATGCACTGATACCGTGACTGAGCATGGACTGATCACATGACTATCATGCAGTGATCACGTGACTTAATGCCGCTGATCATGTGACTGATCATGCTGATCATGTTTGCTATCATACACTGATCATGTGCCTCTGGAGGCAATAAACAAAGAGCTGAGTAGGCACGAATCAAACAGTCAGCAGGCAATAATCATGGAACTCAGGTGTGAGAATCATGCTGCTCAGCTGGCAATAATCAAGCAGCTGAGCAGGCAGGAATTCGCAGCACAGCTGGCAATTGTCAAGCAGATGACAGGCAGGAGTCGTGCAGCTCAGCTGGCAATTGTCAAGCAGATGAGCAGACAGTAATCACGCAGCTCAGCAGGCCCAGATCACGTGACTGAGCATGCACTGTTCACGTGGCTGATCATACACTGATCACGTGATGATCATGCACTGATCACTTGGATATCATGCACTGATCACGTGGCTGATCATACACTGTTCACGTGTCTGACCATGCACTGATCACGTGGCTGATCATACACTGCTCACGTAGATCATGCACTGATCACGTGGCTATCATGCACTGATCACGTGGCTGAACATGCACTGTTCACGTGGCTGATCACACACTGTCACGTGACATATCATGCACTGATCACGTGGCACTCATGCACTGATATGCATCATACTCTGCTCACGTAACTCATCATGCACATCACGTGGCTATCATGCACTGCTCACGTGGCTGCGTCATGAATGATCACGTAGCTACCATATACTGGTAACGTGACTGATCGTGCACAGATCACGTAAATGATCATGCACTGTTCGCGTGACTGATCATGTACTGATCGCGTGACTGATCATGCACTGACGTGGCTATCATGCTCTGCTCACGTGGCTGATCATGCAAGCGATCACGTAGCAACCATGTGCTGGTCACGTGACTGATCATGCACTGATCACGTGGTGATCACTGCACTGCGTGGCTCATCATGCACTGATCGTGGCTGATCATGTATCCACGTGACTGATCATGCACTGATCACGTGGCTCTCATGCGCTGATCACGTGGCTGATCATGCACTGATCACGTGGATATCATGCTGATCATGTGGCTGATCATGCACTGCTCGTGGCTGATCATGCTGATCACGTGGCTATCATGCACTGATCGCGTGGCTGATCATGCACTGATCATGGCTGATCACACCCTGTCACGTGGCTTGATCATGCACTGATCACGTGGATCATGCATGATCACGTGACTGATCATGCACTGATCACGTGGCACTCATGCACTGATCACGTGGCTGCTCCTGCTCATATTCGTCGTGGAGCCGATCAAGCACCATATACTGGTAGGTGACTGATCATGCACTGATACGTGATCACCTGTTCACGATATCATCATGCTGCTCACGTGATCATGCACTGATCACGTGGCTATCATGCACTGATCACGTGGCTGATCATCGTGATCACGTAGCAACCATGCACTGGTCACGTGACTGATCATGCACTGATCACGTAATTGATCATGCACTGATCACGTGGCTGATCATGCACTGATCACGTGGCTGATCACATGATCACGTGACTGATCATGCACTGATCACGTGGCTGATCATGCACTGATCACGTGGCTGTCATGCACTGATCACGTGGCTATCATGCACTGATCACGTGGCTGATCATGCGCTGATCATGACGGATCATGCACTGATCATGGCTATCATGCACTGATCACGTGGCTATCATGCACTGATCATGCGTGGCTGATCAGGCAATGATCATGGCTACCATGTACTGATCACGTGAATCATGCACTGATCACGTGACTGATCATGCACTGATCACGTGGCTATCATGCACTGATCACGTGGCTATCATGCACTGATCGCGTGGCTGATCAGGCAATGATCACGTGCTATCATGTACTGGTCACGTGACTGATCATGCACTGATCACGTGGCTGATCATGCACTGATCGTGGCTGATCATGCACTGATCACGTGGCTGGACATACACTGATCACGTGCCTGATCATGCACTGATCACGTGGCTGATCATGCACTGATCACGTGGCTCATGCACTGATCACGTGGCTGATCATGCACTGATCACGTGACTGATCATGCACTGATCTCGTGTCTGATCATGCACTGATCGCGTGGCTATCATGCACTGCTCGTGGCTGATCATGCCATGATCGCGCAGCTACCATGTACTGGTCACGTGACTGATCATGCACTGATCACGTGGCTGATCATGCAGTGATCACGCTATCATGCACTACTCACGTGGCTGATCATGCAGTGATCATACGGCTACCATGTACAGGTCACGTGACTGATCATACACCCATCAGGTGACTGATCATGCACTGATCACGTGGCTATCATGCACGGATCACGAGACTGATCATGCACAGTTCACGTCTATCATGCACTGATCACATGACTGCCCGTGCACTGATCACGTGGCTGATCATACAATCTTGTGCAGATCATGCACTGATCACGTGGCTGATCATGCACTGATACCGTGACTGAGCATGGACTGATCACATGACTATCATGCAGTGATCACGTGACTTAATGGCGCTGATCATGTGACTGATCATGCGCTGATCATGTTTGCTATCATACACTGATCATGTGCCTCTGGAGGCAATAAACAAAGAGCTGAGTAGGCACGAATCAAACAGTCAGCAGGCAATAATCATGGAACTCAGGTGTGAGGAATCATGCTGCTCAGCTGGCAATAATCAAGCAGCTGAGCAGGCAGGAATTACGCAGCACAGCTGGCAATTATCAAGCAGATGACAGGCAGGAATCGTGCAGCTCAGCTGGCATTGTCAAGCAGATGAGCAGACAGTAATCACGCAGCTCAGCAGGCCCAGATCACGTGACTGAGCATGCACTGTTCACGTGGCTGATCATACACTGATCGCGTGATGATCATGCACTGATCACGGATATCATGCACTGATCACGTGGCTGATCATGCACTGATCACGTGTCTGACCATGCACTGATCACGTGGCTGATCATGCACTGATCACGTAACTGATCATGCACTGATCACGTGGCTATCATGCACTGATCACGTGGCTGAACATGCACTGTTCACGTGGCTGATCACACACCTGTCACGTGACATATCATGCACTGATCACGTGGCACTCATGCACTGATCACGTGGCTGATCATACTCTGCTCACGTAACTCGCATGCATCACGTGGCTATCATGCACTGCTCACGTGGCTCGTCATGGAATGATCACATAGCAACCATATACTGGTAACGTGACTGATCATAAAGATCACGTGAATGATCATGCACTGTTCACGTGACTGATCATGTACTGATCACGTGACTGATCATGCACTGACCACGTGGCTATCATGCTCTGCTCACGTGGCTGATCATGCAGCGATCACGTAGCAACCATGTACTGGTCGCGTGACTGATCATGCACTGATCACGTAATTGATCCTGCACTGATCACGTGGCTCATCATGCACTGATCACGTGGCTGATCACACATATCACGTGACTGATCATGCACTGATCACGTGGCTCTCATGCACTGATCACGTGGCTGTCATGCACTGATCACGTGGCTATCATGCACTGATCACGTGGCTGATCACACACGTATCACATGATCATTACTGATCATGTGGCTATCATGCACTGATCACGTGGCTATCATGCACTGATCACGTGGCTGATCAGGCACTGATCACGTAGCTACCATATGTGACTGGTCACGCTGATCTGATCATGCACTGATCACGTGGCTGATCATGCACTGATCATGGCTGATCATGCACTGATCACGTGGCTGATCATGCACTGATCACGTGGCTGATCATGCACTGATCACGTGGCTGATCATGCACTGATCACGTGGCTGATCATGCACTGATCACGTGACTGATCATGCACTGATCACGTGGCTATCATGCACTGATCACTTGGCTGACATACACTGATCACGTGCCTGGTCATGCACTGATCACGTGATCATGCACTGATCACGTGACTGATCATGCACTGATCTCGTGTCTGATCATGCACTGATCACGTGGCTATCATGCACTGCTCACGTGGCTGATCATGCCATGATCACGCAGCTACCATGTACTGGTCACATGACTGATCATGCACTGATCACGTGACTGATCATGCAGTGATCACGTGGCTATCATGAACTACTCACGTGGCTGATCATGCAATGATCATGTAGCTACCATGTACAGGTCACGTGAATGATCATACACCCATCAGGTGACTGATCATGCACTGATCACGTGGCTATCATGCACTGATCACGAGACTGATCATGCACTGTTCACGTCTATATGCACTCACATGACTGCCCGTGCACTGATCACGTGGATGATCATACACTAATCTTGTGACAGATCATGCACTGATCACGTGGCTGATCATGCACTGATACCGTGACTGAGCATGGACTGATCACGTGACTATCATGTAGTGATCACGTGACTTAATGGCGCTGATCATGTGACTGATCATGCGCTGATCATGTTTGCTATCATGCACTGATCATGTGCCTCTGGAGGCAATAAACAAAGAGCTGAGTAGGCACGAATCAAACAGTCAGCAGGCAATAATCATGGAACTCAGGTGTGAGGAATCATGCTGCTCAGCTGGCAATAATCAAGCAGCTGAGCAGGCAGGAATTGCAGCACAGCTGGCAATTGTCAAGCAGATGACAGGCAGGAATCGTGCAGCTCAGCTGGCAATTGTCAAGCAGATGAGCAGACAGTAATCACGCAGCTCAGCAGGCCCAGATCACGTGACTGAGCATGCACTGTTCACGTGGCTGATCATGCACTGATCACGTGCTGATCATGCACTGATCACGTGGATATCATGCACTGATCACGTGACTGATCATACACTGTTCACGTGTCTGACCATGCACTGATCACGTGGCTGATCATACACTGCTCACGTAACTGATCATGCACTGATCACGTGGCTATCATGCACTGATCACGTGGCTGAACATGCACTGTTCGTGGCTGATCACACACCTGTCACGTGACATATCATACACTGATCACGTGGCACTCATGCACTGATCACGTGGCTGATCATACTCTGCTCGCGTAACTCATGCACACATCACGTGGCTATCATGCACTGCTCACGTGGCTCGTCATGGAATGATCACGTAGCAACCATATACTGGTCACGTGACTGATCATGCAAAGATCACGTAAATGATCATGCACTGTTCACGTGACTGATCATGTACTGATCACGTGACTGATCATGCACTGATCACGTGGCTATCATGCTCTGCTCACGTGGCTGATCATGCAACGATCACGTAGCAACCATGTACTGGTCACGTGACTGATCATGCACTGATCACGTAATTGATCCTGCACTGATCACGTGGCTCATCATGCACTGATCACGTGGCTGATCACATGTATCACGTGACTGATCATGCACTGATCCGTGGCTCTCATGCACTGATCACGTGGCTGTCATGCACTGATCACGTGGATATCATGCACTGATCGCGTGGCTGATCACACACGTATCACATGACTGATCATGCACTGATCACGTGGCTATCATGCACTGATCATGGCTATCATGCACTGATCACGTGGCTGATCAGGCAATGATCACGTAGCTACCATGTACTGGTCACGTGACTGATCATGCACTGATCACGTGATTGATCATGCACTGATCATGTGGCTGATCATGCACTGATCACGTGGCTGATCATGCACGATCACGTGGCTCATGCACTGATCACGTGGCTGTCATGCACTGATCACGTGGCTGATCATGCACTGATCACGTGACTGATGCACTGATCACGTGACTGATCATGCACTGATCACGTGGCTATCATGCACTGATCACGTGGCTGATCATGCACTGATCACGTGCTATCATGCACTGTCACGTGACTGATCATGCACTGATCACGTGGCTGATCATGCACTGATCATGGCGATCGCACTGATCACGTGGCTGATCATGCTGATCACGTGGCTGATCACACGTGACTGATCGCACTGATCACGTGACTGATCATGCACTGATCACGTGGCTATCATGCACTGCTCACGTGGCTGATCATGCATGATCACGCCTACCATGTACTGGTCACATGACTGATCATGCACTGATCACGTGACTGATCATGCACTGATCGTGGCTATCATGAACTACTCACGTGGCTGATCATGCAATGATCATGTAGCTACCATGTACAGGTCGCGTGAATGATCATACACCCATCAGTGACTGATCATGCACTGATCACGTGGCTATCATGCACTGATCACGAGACTGATCATGCACTGATCACGTCTATATCATGCACTGATCACATGACTGCCCGTGCACTGATCACATGGATGATCATACACTAATCTTGTGACAGATCATGCACTGATCACGTGGCTGATCATGCACTGATACCGTGACTGAGCATGGACTGATCACATGACTATCATGTAGTGATCACGTGACTTAATGGCACTGATCATGTGACTGATCATGCGCTGATCATGTTTGCTATCATGCACTGATCATGTGCCTCTGGAGGCAATAAACAAAGAGCTGAGTAGGCACTGATCAAACAGTCAGCAGGCAATAATCATGGAACTCAGGTGCTGATCATGCTGCTCAGCTGGCAATAATCAAGCAGCTGAGCAGGCAGGAATTACGCAGCACAGCTGGCAATTGTCAAGCAGATGACAGGCAGGAATCGTGCAGCTCAGCTGGCAATTGTCAAGCAGATGAGCAGACAGTAATCACGCAGCTCAGCGGCAGATCACGTGACTGAGCACTGTTCACGTGGCTGATCATGCACTGATCACGTGACTGATCATGCACTGATCACGTGGCTATCATGCACTGATCACGTGGCTGATCATGCACTGTTCGCGTCTATATCATGCACTGATCACGTGGCTGATCATGCACTGATCACGTGGCTGATCATGCACTGATCACGTGGCTGATCATGCACTGATCGTGGCTGATCACACTGTATCACGTGACTGATCATGCACTGATCGTGGCTGATCATGCACTGATCGCGTGGCTATCATGCACTGATCACGTGGCTGATCATGCACTGATCACGTGCTGTCATGCACTGATCACGTGGCTGATCATGCCATCCGCGTGACTGATCATGCACTGATCATGGCTATCATGCACTGATCACGTGGCTGATCATGCACTGATCACGTGGCTGATCACACTGATCACGTGACTGATCATGCACTGATCGTGCTCATGCACTGATCACGTGGCTGATCGCACTCTGATCACGTAACTCATGCACTGATCCACATGGCTATCATGCACTGATCACGTGGCTGATCATGCAATGATCACGTGGCTATCATATACTGATCACGTGACTGATCATGCAATGATCACGTAGCTGATCATGCACTGATCACGTGACTGATCATGCACTGATCACGTGACTGATCATGCACTGATCACGTGGCTATCATGCACTGATCACGTGGCTGATCATGCACTGATTCACGTCTATATCATGCACTGATCATGACTGCCCATGCACTGATCACGTGGATGATCATACACTAATCACGTGATGATCATGCACTGATCACGTGGCTGATCATGCACTGATACCGTGACTGAGCATGGACTGATCACATGACTATCATAGTGATCACGTGACTTAATGGCGCTGATCATGTGACTGATCATGCGCTGATCATGTTTGCTATCATACACTGATCATGTGCCTCTGGAGGCAATAAACAAAGAGCTGATAGGCTGACGATCAAACAGTCAGCAGGCAATAATCATGGAACTCAGGTGTGAGGAATCATGCTGCTCAGCTGGCAATAATCAAGCAGCTGAGCAGGCAGGAATTACGCAGCACAGCTGGCAATTGTCAAGCAGATGACAGGCAGGAATCGTGCAGCTCAGCTGGCAATTGTCAAGCAGATGAGCAGACAGTAATCACGCAGCTCAGCAGGCCCAGATCACGTGACTGAGCATGCACTGTTCACGTGGCTGATCATGCACTGATCACGTGTTGATCATGCACTGATCACTTGGATATCATGCACTGATCACGTGGCTGATCATACACTGTTCGCGTGTCTGACCATGCACTGATCACGTGGCTGATCATACACTGCTCACGTAACTGATCATGCACTGATCACGTGGCTATCATGCACTGATCACGTGGCTGAACATGCACTGTTCGCGTGGCTGATCACACACCTGTCACGTGACATATCATACACTGATCACGTGGCACTCATGCACTGATCGTGGCTGATCATGCTCTGCTCACGTAACTCATGCACACATCACGTGGCTATCATGCACTGCTCACGTGGCTCGTCATGGAATGATCACGTAGCAACCATATACTGGTACGTGACTGATCATGCAAAGATCGCGTAAATGATCATGCACTGTTCACGTGACTGATCATCACTGATCACGTGACTGATCATGCACTGACCACGTGGCTATCATGCTCTGCTCGCGTGGCTGATCATGCAACGATCACGTAGTAACCATGTACTGGTCACGTGACTGATGATGCACTGATCACGTGGCTGATCACACATGTATCACGTGACTGATCATGCACTGATCACGTGGCTCTCATGCACTGATCACGTGGCTGTCATGCACTGATCGCGTGGATATCATGCACTGATCATGTGGCTGATCACACGTATCACATGACTGATCATGCACTGATCACGTGGCTATCATGCACTGATCACGTGGCTATCATGCACTGATCATGTGGCTGATCATGCAATGATCACGTGGCTACCATGTACTGGTCACGTGACTGATCATGCACTGATCACTTAATTGATCATGCACTGATCATGTGGCTGATCATGCACTGATCACGTGGCTGATCACACACTGATCACATAACTGATCATGCACTGATCACGTGGCTGATCATGCACTGATCACGTGGCTATCATGCACTGATCACTTGGCTGGACATACACTGATCACGTGCTGATCATGCACTGATCACGTGGCTGATCATGCACTGATCACGTGACTGATCATGCACTGATCACGTGTCTGATCATGCACTGATCGCGTGGCTATCATGCACTGCTCACGTGGCTGATCATCACTGAGATCACGCAGCTATCATGTACTGTCACGTGACTGATCATGCACTGATCACGTGACTGATCATGCAGTGATCACGTGGCTATCATGACTACTCACGTGGCTGATCATGCAATGATCACAGCTAGCTACATGTACAGTCACGTGAATGATCATACACCCATCAGGTGACTGATCATGCACTGATCACGTGGCTATCATGCACTGATCACGAGACTGATCATGCACTGATCACGTCTATATCATGCACTGATCACATGACTGCCCGTGCACTGATCACGTGGATGATCATACACTAATCTTGTGACAGATCATGCACTGATCGCGTGGCTGATCATGCACTGATACCGTGACTGAGCATGGACTGATCACATGACTATCATGTAGTGATCACGTGACTTAATGGCGCTGATCATGTGACTGATCATGCGCTGATCATGTTTGCTATCATACACTGATCATGTGCCTCTGGAGGCAATAAACAAAGAGCTGAGTAGGCACGAATCAAACAGTCAGCAGGCAATAATCATGGAACTGGCTGTGAGGAATCATGCTGCTCAGCTGGCAATAATCAAGCAGCTGAGCAGGCAGGAATTACGCAGCACAGCTGGCAATTGTCAAGCAGATGACAGGCAGGAATCGTGCAGCTCAGCTGGCAATTGTCAAGCAGATGAGCAGACAGTAATCACGCAGCTCAGCAGGCCCAGATCACGTGACTGAGCATGCACTGTTCACGTGGCTGATCATACACTGATCACGTGACTGATCATGCACTGATCACGTGGCTGATCATGCACTGATCACGTGGCTGATCATGCACTGATCGCGTGGCTGATCATGCACTGATCACGTGACATGCGCACTGATCACGTGGCTGATCATGCACTGATCACGTGACTGATCATGCACTGATCACGTGGCACTCATGCACTGATCACGTGGCTGATCATGCACTGATCACGTGACTGATCATGCACTGATCACGTGGCTGATCATGCACTGATCACGTGGCTGATCATACACTGATCACGTGACTATCATGCACTGATCACGTAACTGATCATGCACTGATCACGTGGCTGATCATGCACTGATCACGTGACTGATCATGCACTGATCACGTGGCTATCATGCACTGGTCACGTGACTGATCATGCACTGATCACGTGGCTGATCATGCACTGATCACGTGGCTGATCATGCTGATCACGTGGCTGATCATGCACTGATCACATGACTGATCATGCACTGATCACGTGGCTGATCATGCACTGATCACGTGGCTATCATGCTGATCACGTGGCTGATCATGCACTGATCGTGCTGATCATGCACTGATCACGTGGCTGATCATGCACTGATCACGTGACTGATCATGCACTGATCACGTGGCTGATCATGCACTGATCACGTGGCTACCATGCACTGATCACGTGGCTGATCATACACTGATCACGTGGCTGATCATGCACTGATCACGTGGCTGATCATGCACTGATCACGTGACTGATCATGCACTGATCACATGACTATCATGCACTGATCACGTGACTTAATGCACTGATCACGTGACTGATCATGCACTGATCATGTTTGCTATCATACACTGATCATGTGCCTCTGGAGGCAATGAACAAAGAGCTGAGTGGCACGATCAAACAGTCAGCAGGCAATAATCATGGAACTCAGCTGTGAGGAATCATGCTGCTCAGCTGGCAATAATCAAGCAGCTGAGCAGGCAGGAATTACGCAGCTGGCTGGCAATTGTCAAGCAGATGACAGGCAGGAATCGTGCAGCTCAGCTGGCAATTGTCAAGCAGATGAGCAGACAGTAATCACGCAGCTCAGCAGGCCCTGATCACGTGACTGAGCATGCACTGTTCACGTGGCTGATCACACTGATCACGTGATGATCATGCACTGATCACGTGGCTATCATGCACTGATCACGTGACTGATCGCACTGATCACTATATCATGCACTGATCACGTACTGATCATGCACTGATCACGTGGCTGATCGCACTGATCACGTGGCTGATCATGCACTGATCACGTGGCTGATCACACACTGTCACGTGACTGATCATGCACTGATCACGTGGCTATCATGCACTGATCACGTGGCTATCATGCACTGATCACGTGGCTGATCATGCACTGATCACGTGGCTGACCATGCACTGATCACGTGTGATGTGCACTGATCACGTGACTGATCATGCACTGATCACGTGGCTATCATGCACTGATCACGTGGCTGATCATGCACTGATCACGTGGCTGATCATGCACTGATCACGTGACTATCGCACTGATCACGTGGCATCATGCACTGATCACGTGGCTGATCATACACTGATCCGCATGACTCATGCACTGATCACGTGGCTATCATGCACTGATCACGTGGCTGATCATGCAATGATCACGTGGCTACCATGTACTGGTCACGTGACTGATCATGCACTGATCGTGACTGATCATGCACTGATCACGTGACTGATCATGCACTGATCACGTGACTGATCATGCACTGATCACGTGGCTATCATGCACTGATCACGAGACTGATCATGCACTGTTCACGTCTATATCATGCACTGATCACATGACTGCCCATGCACTGATCACGTGGATGATCATGCACTAATCATGTGACAGATCATGCACTGATCACGTGGCTGATCATGCACTGATACCGTGACTGAGCATGGACTGATCACATGACTATCATGCACGATCAATGGCTTGATCATGTGACTGATCATGCGCTGATCATGTTTGCTATCATACTGATCATGTGCCTCTGGAGGCAATAAACAAAGAGCTGAGTAGGCACGAATCAAACAGTCAGCAGGCAATAATCATGGAACTCAGCTGTGAGGAATCATGCTGCTCAGCTGGCAATAATCAAGCAGCTGAGCAGGCAGGAATTACGGCAGCTGGCAATTGTCAAGCAGATGACAGGCAGGAATCGTGCAGCTCAGCTGGCAATTGTCAAGCAGATGAGCAGACAGTAATCACGCAGCTCAGCAGGCCCAGATCACGTGACTGAGCATGCACTGTTCGCGTGGCTGATCATGCACTGATCACGTGATGATCATGCACTGATCACTTGGATATCATGCACTGATCACGTGGCTGATCATACACTGTTCACGTGTCTGACCATGCACTGATCACGTGGCTGATCATACACTGCTCACGTAACTGATCATGCACTGATCACGTGGCTATCATGCACTGATCACGTGGCTGAACATGCACTGTTCACGTGGCTGATCACACCTGTCACGTGACATATCATGCACTGATCACGTGGCACTCATGCACTGATCACGTGGCTGATCATGCTCTGCTCACGTAACTCATGCACACATCACGTGGCTATCATGCACTGCTCACGTGGCTCGTCATGGAATGATCACGTAGCCATATACTGGTCACGTGACTGATCATGCACAGATCACGTGAATGATCATGCACTGTTCACGTGACTGATCATGTACTGATCGCGTGACTGATCATGCACTGATCACGTGGCTATCATGCTCTGCTCACGTGGCTGATCATGCAACGATCGTAGCAACCATGTACTGGTCACGTGACTGATCATGCACTGATCACGTAATTGATCATGCACTGATCACGTGGCTGATCATGCATGTATCACGTGACTGATCATGCACTGATCGTGGCTGCTCATGCACTGATCACGTGGCTGTCATGCACTGATCACGTGGATATCATGCACTGATCACGTGGCTGATCACCACGTATCACATGACTGATCATGCACTGATCGCGTGGCTATCATGCACTGATCACGTGGCTATCATGCACTGATCACGTGGCTGATCATGCAATCCGTGGCTACCATGCACTGATCACGTGACTGATCATGCACTGATCGCGTAATTGATCATGCACTGATCACGTGGCTGATCATGCACTGATCACGTGGCTGATCATGCACTGATCACGGCTGATCATGCACTGATCACGTGACTGATCATGCACTGATCACGTGGCTATCATGCACTGATCATGTGGCTGATCATACACTGATCACGTAGCTGATCATGCACTGATCACGTGGCTGATCATGCACTGATCACGTGACTGATCATGCACTGATCACGTACTGATCATGCACTGATCACGTGGCTATCATGCACTGCTCACGTGGCTGATCATGCATGATCACGCAGCTACCATGTACTGGTCACGTGACTGATCATGCACTGATCACGTGACTGATCATGCACTGATCACGTGGCTGATCATGCACTGATCACGTGGCTGATCATGCACTGATCACGTGACTGATCATGCACTGATCACGTAGCTATCATGCACTGATCACGTGGCTGATCATGCACTGATCACGTGGCTATCATGCACTGATCATGTGGCTGATCACACTGTCCGTGACTGATCATGCACTGATCGCGTGGCTATCATGCACTGATCACGTGGCTATCATGCACTGATCACGTGGCTGATCATGCACTGATCACGTAGCTATCATGCACTGGTCACGTGACTGATCATGCACTGATCATGGTGATCATGCACTGATCACGTGGCTGATCATGCACTGATCACGTGGCTGATCATGCACTGATCACGCGGCTGATCAGCACTGATCACGTGACTGATCATGCACTGATCACGTGGCTGATCATGCACTGATCACGTGACTGATCATGCACTGATCACGTGACTGATCATGCACTAATCACGTGGCTATCATGCACTGATCACGTGGCTGATCATGACTGATCACATTAACTACCGTAGCCGCAGTCATGCCGTGGATCATGCACTGATCACGTGACTGATCATGCACTGATCACGTGTGATCATGCACTGATCACGTGACTGATCATGCACTGATCACGTGACTGATCATGCACTGATCGCGTGGCTATCATGCACTGATCACGGCTGACATGTACACTGATCACGTGCATCATGCACTGATCACGTGGCTGATCATGCACTGATCACGTGGCTATCATGCACTGCGTGGCTGATCATGCAATGATCGTAGCTACGTAACAGGTCGTGAATGATCATACACCATCAGGTGACTGATCATGCACTGATCACGTGGCTCATGCACTGATCACGTGGCTGGTCATGCACTGATCCGTCTATATCATGCACTGATCACGTGACTGCCATGCACTGATCACGTGGCTGATCATACACTGATCTTGTGACAGATCATGCACTGATCACGTGGCTGATCATACTGATACCGTGACTGAGCATGGACTGATCACATGACTATCATGTAGTGATCACGTGACTTAATGGCACTGATCATGTGACTGATCATGCGCTGATCATGTTTGCTATCATACACTGATCATGTGCCTCTGGAGGCAATAAACAAAGAGCTGAGTAGGCACGAATCAAACAGTCAGCAGGCAATAATCATGGAACTCAGCAGTGTGAGGAATCATGCTGCTCAGCTGGCAATAATCAAGCTGAGCAGGCAGGAATTACGCAGCACAGCTGGCAATTGTCAAGCAGATGACAGGCAGGAATCGTGGCTCAGCTGGCAATTATCAAGCAGATGAGCAGACAGTAATCACAGCTCAGCAGGCCCAGATCACGTGACTGAGCATGCACTGTTCACGTGGCTGATCACTGATCACGTGATGATCATGCACTGAGCACTTGGCTATCATGCACTGATCACGTGGCTGATCATGCACTGATCACGTGTCTGACCATGTACTGATCACGTGACTGATCATGCACTGATCACGTAATTGATCATGCACTGATCGCGTGGCTGATCATGCACTGATCACGTGACTGATCATGCACTGTCACGTGACTGATCATGCACTGATCACGTGACTATCATGCACTGATCACGTGGCTGATCATGCACTGATCGTGCTGATCATGCACAGATCACGTGGCTGATCATGCACTGATCACGTGACTGATCATGCACTGATCACGTGGCTGATCATGCACTGATCACGTGGCTATCATGCACTGATCACGTGGCTGATCATGCATGATCACGCACTGATCATGCACTGATCATGACTGATCATGCACTGATCACGTGACTGATCATGCACTGATCACGTGGCTATCATGCACTACTCACGTGGCTGATCGATGCAATGATCACGTAGCTACCATGTACTAGTCACGTGACTGATCATGCACATCACGTGCTGATCATGCACAGATCACGTGGCTATCATGCACTGATCACGTGACTGATCATGCACTGATCATCTATGTCGCACTGATCACGTGACTGATCATGCACTGATCACGTGGATGATCATACTGATCACGTGACAGATCATGCACTGATCACGTGGCTGATCATGCACTATCACGTGACTGATCATGCACTGATCACGTGGCTATCATGCACTGATCACGTGGCTATCATGCACTGATCACGTGGCTGATCATCCTGATCACGTGACTGATCATGCACTGATCACGTGGCTGATCATGCACTGCTCACGTAACTGATCATGCACTGATCACGTGGCTATCATGCACTGATCACGTGGCTGATCATGCACTGATCACGTGGCTGACCATATACTGATCACGTGACTGTCATACACTGATCACGTGGCATCATGCGCATCACGTGGCTGATCATGCACTGATCACGTGACTGATCATGCACTGATCACGTGATCAGCACTGATCACGTGGCTGATCATGCACTGATCGTGACACATATCATGCACTGATCACGTGGCTGATCATGCACACTGATCATGCTCATGCACATCACGTGGCTATCATGCACTGCTCACGTGTACTGTCATGCAATGATCACTGTAACCATATACTGTACGTGACTGATCGCGCGATCAAAATGATCGCTACACTGTTGCGTGACCAGTCATGCACTGATGCACTGATCATGCAGTCATGACTGATCATCAGCTGATCACGTGGCTGATCATGCACTGATCACGTGGCTGATCATGCATGATCGCGTGACTGATCATGCACTGATCACGTGGCTATCATACTGATCACGTAGCTGATCATGCACTGATCACGTGGCTATCATGCACTGATCACGTGGCTGATCACGCGTATGCAGCTGATCATGCACTGATC
The DNA here is from genome assembly GCF_032452875.1 of Bos javanicus. Classification (NCBI taxonomy): domain Eukaryota; kingdom Metazoa; phylum Chordata; class Mammalia; order Artiodactyla; family Bovidae; genus Bos; species Bos javanicus. Next base: position 24,112 of record NW_026894507.1, read on the forward strand.
ACGTGACTATCATGCACTGATCGCGTGGCTATCATGCACTGATCGCGTGGCTGATCATGCACTGATCACGTTAGCTATCATGCACTGATCGCGTGACTGATCATGCACTGATCACGTGCTTATCATGCACTGATCATGTGGTCATGCAGTCACGTGGCTGATCATGCACTGATCACGTAACTGATCATGCACTGATCGCGTGACTGATCATGCACTGATCACGTAGCTATCATGCACTGATCACTTGGCTGGACATACACTGATCCGCATTTCATGTACTGATCACGTGGCTGATCATGCACTGATCACGTGACTCATCACTGATCACGTATGCATCATACTGATCACGTGACTGATCATGCACTGATCTGAGGCTTCCTGATCATGCACCGATCACGTGGCTATCATGCACTGCTCATGGCTGATCATGCACGATCACGTGGCACATGTACTGATCACGATGATCATGCACTGATCGTGACTGATCATGCAGTGATCACGTGGCTATCATGCACTGACCCGTGGCTGATCATGCAATGATCATGTGGCTCTCATGTACAGGTCACGTGAATGATCATGCACATCACGTGACTGATCATGCACTGATCACGTGGCTATCATGCACTGATCACGTGATCATGCACTGATCAGGTCTATCATGCACTGATCACGTGACTGTCATGCACTGATCGCGTAATTGATGCATAATCTTCGTGACAATCATGCACTGATCACGTGGCTGATCATGCGTATCACATGACTGATCATGCGCTGATCACGTGGCTATCATGCACTGATCACTTGGCTGATCATGCACTGATCACGTGCCTGATGCATGCACTGATCACGTGGCTGATCATGCACTGATCACGTGACTGATCATGCACTGATCACGTGACTGATCATGCACTGATCACGTGGCTATCATGCACTCACGAGACTGATCAAGCACTGTTCACGTCTATATGTACTGATCACATGACTACCATGCACTGATCACGTGGATGATCATACACTAATCTTGTGTCAGATCATGCACTGATCACGTGGCTGATCATGCACTGATACCGTGACTGAGCATGGACTGATCACATGACTATCATGTAGTGATCACGTGACTTAATGGCGCTGATCATGTGACTGATCATGCGCTGATCATGTTTGCTATCATACACTGATCATGTGCCTCTGGAGGCAATAAACAAAGAGCTGAGTAGGCACGAATCAAACGGTCAGCAGGCAATAATCATGGAACACAGGTGTGAAATCATGCTGCTCAGCTGGCAATAATCAAGCAGCTGAGCAGGCAGGAATTACGCAGCACAGCTGGCAATTATCAAACAGATGACAGGCAGGAATCGTGCACCTCAGCTGGAAATTATCAAGCAGATGAGCAGACAGTAATCACGCAGCTCAACGGGCCCAGATCACGTGACTGAGCATGCACTGTTCCGTGGCTGATCATACACTGATCGCGTGATGATCATGCACTGATCACTTGGATATCATGCACTGATCACGTGGCTGATCATACACTGTTCACGTGTCTGACCATGCACTGATCGCGTGGCTGATCATACACTGCTCACGTAACTGATCATGCACTGATCGCGTGGCTATCATGCACTGATCACGTGGCTGAACATGCACTGTTCGCGTGGCTGATCACACACTGTCACGTGACATATCATGCACTGATCACGTGGCACTCATGCACTGATCACGTGGCTAATCATACTCTGCTCACGTAACTCATGCACACATCGCGTGGCTATCATGCACTGCTCACGTGGCTCGTCATGGAATGATCACGTGCTAACCATATACTGGTCACGTGACTGATCATGCAGATCACGTAGAGATCATGCACTGTTCACGTGACTGATCATGTACTGATCACGTGACTGATCATGCACTGATCACGTGGCTATCATGCTCTGCTCACGTGGCTGATCATGCACGATCACGTAGCAACCATGTACAGGTCACGTGACTGATCATGCACTGATCGCGTAATTGATCCTGCACTGATCCGTGGCCATCATGCACTGATCACGTGGCTGATCACACATGTATCACGTGACTGATCATGCACTGATCACGTGCTCTCATGCACTGATCACGTGGCTATCATGCGCTGATCGCGTGGATATCATGCGCTGATCACGTGGCTGATCACGCGTATCACGTGTGATCATGCACTGATCGCGTGGCTATCATGCACTGCTCACGTGGCTATCATGCACTGATCACGTGGCTGATCAGGCAATGTGATGACTACCATGTACTGGTCACGTGACTGATCATGCACTGATCGTGACTGATCATGCACTGATCACGTGGCTGATCATGCGCTCACGTGGCTGATCGCACACCATCACGTGACTGATCATGCACTGATCACGTGGCTGATCATGCACTGACGAGACTGATCATGCACTGATCGTCTATATCATGCACTGATCACATGACTGCCTGTGCACTGATCACGTGGATGATCATACACTAATCTTGTGAGATCATGCACTGATCACGTGGCTGATCATGCACTGATACCGTGACTGAGCATGGACTGATCACGTGACTATCATGTAGTGATCACGTGACAATGGCGCTGATCATGTGACTGATCTTGCTGATCATGTTTGCTATCATACACTGATCATGTGCCTCTGGAGGCAATAAACAAAGAGCTGAGTAGGCCGAATCAAACAGTCAGCAGGCAATAATCATGGAACTCAGGTGTGAGGAATCATGCTGCTCAGCTGGCAATAATCAAGCAGCTGAGCAGGCAGGAATTGCGCAGCAAGTTATCAAGCAGATGACAGGCAGAATCGTGCAGCTCAGCTGGCAATTGTCAAGCAGATGAGCAGACAGTAATCGCAGCTCAGCAGGCCCAGATCACGTGACTGAGCATGCACTGTTCACGTGGCTGATCATACACTGATCACGTAATTGATCATGCACTGATCGCTTGGATATCATGCACTGATCACGTGGCTGATCGCCTACTGTTCGCGGTATTGACGCACTGATCACGTGGCTGATCATACGCTCACGCTGATCATGCACTGATCACGTGGCTGATCATGCACTGATCACGTGGCTGATCATGCACTGATCACGTGGCTGATCATGCACTGTTCACGTGGCTGATCATGCACTGATCACGTGACTGACCATGCATCACGTGACTGATCATGCACTGATCACGTAGTTGATCATGCACTGATCACGTGACTGATCATGCACTGATCACGTGACTGATCATGCACTGATCACGTGGCTATCATGCACTGCTCGTGGCTGATCATGCAATGATCACGTAGCAACCATGTACACTGGTCACGTGAGTGATCATGCACTGATCACGTAATTGATCATGCACTGATCACGTGGCTTATCATGCACTGTTCCCGTGGCTGATCATGCACTGATCACGTGACTGATCATGCACTGATCGTGGCTATCATGCAGCTCACGTGGCTGATCATGCACTGATCACGTGGCTATCATGCACTGATCACGTGGCTGATCATGCACTGATCGCGTGACTGATCATGCACTGATCACGTGGCTGATCATGCACTGATCACGTGTATCATGCACTGATCACGTGGCTGGTCATGCACTGTCCGTGCCTGATCATGCACGATTACGTGACTGATCATGCACTGATCACGTGGCTATCATGCACTACTCACGTGGCTGATTATGCAATGATCATGTAGCTACCATGTACGGTCACGTGAATGATCATACACCCATCAGGTGTGATCATGCACTGATCACGTGGCTGATCATGCACTGATCACGTGACTGATCATGCACTGATCACGACAATGATCATGCACTGATCACTGCCTCATGCACTGATCACGTGGCTGATCATGCACTGATCACGTGGCTGATCATGCACTGATACCGTGACTGAGCATGGACTTATCATGACTATCATGCGTGATCACGTGACTTAATGGCGCTGATCATGTGACTGATCATGCACTGATCATGTTTGCTATCATACACTGATCATGTGCCTCTGGAGGCAATAAACAAAGAGCTGAGTAGGCACGAATCAAACAGTCAGCAGGCAATAATCATGGAACTCAGCTGTGAGGAATCATGCTGCTCAGCTGGCAATAATCAAGCAGCTGAGCAGGCAGGAATTACGCAGCACAGCTGGCAATTGTCAAGCAGATGACAGGCAGGAATCGTGCAGCTCAGCTGGCAATTGTCAAGCAGATGAGCAGAAGTAATCACGCAGCTCAGCAGGCCCAGATCACGTGACTGAGCACTGTTCGTGGCTGATCATGCGCTGATCACGTGATGATCATGCACTGATCACGTGGCTATCATGCACTGATCACGTGGCTGATCATACACTGTTCACGTGTCTGACCATGCACTGATCGCGTGGCTGATCATACACTGCTCACGTAACTGGTCATGCACTGATCACGTGGCTATCATGCACTGATCGCGTGGCTGATCATGCACTGATCACGTGGCTATCATGCACTGATCGCGTGACTGATCATGCACTGATCACGTGGCTGACCATGCACTGGTCACGTGGCTGATCATGCACTGATCACGTAACTCATCATGCACTGATCACGTGGCTATCATGCACTGCTCACGTGGCTGGTCGCAATGATCGCGTGGCTATCATGTACTGGTCACGTGACTGATCATGCACTGATCACGTAACTGATCATGCACTGATCACGTGACTGATCATGCACTGATCACGTGACTGATCATGCACTGATCACGTGGCTATCATGCACTGCTCACGTGGCTGATCATGCAATGATCACGTAGCTACCATGCACTGGTCACGTGACTGATCATGCACTGATCATGAATGATCATGCACTGATCACGTGGCTGATCATGCACTGATCACGTGGCTGATCATACACTGATCACGTGACTGGTCATGCACTGATCGCGTGGCTATCATGCACTGATCACGTGGCTGATCATGCACTGATCACGTGGCTGATCATGCACTGATCACGTGACTGATCATGCACTGATCACGTGACTGATCATGCACTGATCGCGTGGCTATCATGCACTGCTCACGTGGCTGATCATGCATGATCACGTAGCTACCATGTACTGGTCACGTGACTGATCATGCACTGATCACGTGACTGATCATGCACTGATCACGTGGCTATCATGCACTGATCATGCTGATCATGCACAGGTCACGTGACTGATCATACACTGATCAGGTGACTGATCATGCACTGATCACGTGGCGTCATGCACGATCACTGACTGATCATGCACTGATCACGTCTATATCATGCACTGATCACGTGGCTGATCATGCACTGATCACGTGGCTGATCATGCACTGATACGTGACTGAGCATGGACTGATCACATGACTATCATGTAGTGATCACGTGACTTAATGGCGCTGATCATGTGACTGATCATGCGCTGATCATGTTTGCTATCATACACTGATCATGTGCCTCTGGAGGCAATAAACAAAGAGCTGAGTAGGCACGAATCAAACAGTCAGCAGGCAATAATCATGGAACTCAGTGTGAGGAATCATGCTGCTCAGCTGGCAATAATCAAGCAGCTGAGCAGGCAGGAATTCGCAGCACAGCTGGCAATTGTCAAGCAGATGACAGGCGGGAATCGTGCAGCTCAGCTGGCAATTGTCAAGCAGATGAGCAGACAGTAATCACGCAGCTCAGCAGGCCAGATCACGTGACTGAGCATGCACTGTTCACGTGGCTGATCATACACTGATCACGTGATTGATCATGCACTGATCACTTGGATATCATGCACTGATCACGTGGCTGATCATACACTGTTCACGTGTCTGACCATGCACAGATCACGTGGCTGTTCATACACTGCTCACGTAACTGATCATGCACTGATCACGTGGCTGATCATGCACTGATCACGTGGCTGATCATGCACTGATCACGTGGCTGATCATGCACTGATCACGTGGCTATCATGCACTGATCACGTGGCTGATCATGCACTGATCACGTGGCTGATCATACGCTGATCACGTGCTTCATGCACTCGTCGTGGGTGATCATGCACTGATCACGTGGTGATCATGCACTGATCATGTGGCTGATCATGCTGATCACGTGACTGATCATGCACTGATCACGTGACTGATCATGCACTGATCACGTGACTGATCATGCACTGATCACGTGGCTGATCATGCACTGATCACGTGGCTGATCATGCACTGATCACGTGACTGATCATGCACTGATCACGTGGCTATCATGCAGTGGTCACGTGGCTGATCATGCACTGATCACGTAACTGATCATGCACTGATCACGTGACTGATCATGCACTGATCAGTAATGGATGTGCGATCACGTAGCTGATCATGCACTGATCACGTAGTGATCATGCACTGATCCCGTGACTGATCATGCACTGATCACGTGGCTGATCATGCACGGATCATGTGGCTGATCATGCACTGATCGTGGCTATCATGCACTGATCACGTGGCTGATCGCCACAATGACGGTCACGTGACTGATCATGCACTGATCACGTGACTGATCATGCAGTGATCATGGCTATCATGCACTGATCACGTGGCTGATCATGCACGATCACTGATGATCATGCAGATCGCGTGACTGATCATGCACTGATCACGTGGCTGATCATGCACTGATCACGTAGCTGATCATGCACTGATCGTGCTGATCATGCACTGATCACGTGACTGATCATGCACTGATCACGTGGCTGATCATGCACTGATCAGTGACTGATCATGGACTGATCACATGACTATCATGTAGTGATCACGTGACTTAATGGCGCTGATCATGTGACTGATCATGCTGATCATGTTTGCTATCATACACTGATCATGTGCCTCTGGAGGCAATAAACAAAGAGCTGAGTAGGCACGAATCAGTCAGCAGGCAATAATCATGGAACTCAGCTCTGAGGAATCATGCTGCTCAGCTGGCAATAATCAAGCAGCTGAGCAGGCAGGAATTCACCAGCTAGCTGACAATTGTCAAGCAGATGACAGGCAGGAATCGTGCAGCTCAGCTGGCAATTGTCAAGCAGATGAGCAGACAGTAATCACGCAGCTCAGCAGGCCCAGATCACGTGACTGAGCATGCACTGTTCACGTGGCTGATCATACACTGATCACGTGATGATCATGCACTGATCGCTAGATATCATGCACTGATCACGTGGCTGATCATACACTGTTCGCGTGGCTGATCATGCACTGATCACGTGACTGATCATGCACTGATCACGTGACTGATCATGCACTGATCACGTGACTATCATGCACTGATCACGTGGCTGATCATGCACTATCACGTGGCTGATCATACACTGATCACGTGGCTATCATGCACTGATCACGTGGCTATCATGCACTGATCACGTGGCTGATCATACGCACTTCACGTGGCTGATCATGCACTGATCACGTGGCTGATCATGCACTGCTCACGTAACTGATCATGCACTCATCACGTGACTGATCATGCACTGATCACGTGGCTATCATGCACTGATCACGTGGCTGATCATACACTGATCACGTGACTGATCATGCACTGATCACGTGGCTGATCATGCACTGATCATGTGACTGATCATGCACTGATCACGTGACTGATCATGCACTGATCGCGTGGCTATCATGCACTGCTCACGTGGCTGATCATGCACTGATCACGTGCCATCATGTACTGGTCACGTGACTGATCATGCACTGATCACGTGACTGATCATGCACTGATCACGTGGCTATCATGCACTGATCACGTAGCTGATCATGCAATGATCATGTGACTGATCATGTACAGGTCACGTGACTGATCATGCACTGATCACGTGACTGTCATGCACTGATCACGTGGCTATCATGCACTGATCACGTGGCTGATCATGCACTGATCACCATGCACTGATCACACTGATGCACTGATCACGTGACTGATCATGCACTGATCACGTGGCTGATCATGCACTGATCACGTGGCTGATCATGCACTATCACGACTGATCATGCACTGATCACGTGGCTGATCATGCACTGATCACGTGGCTGATCATGCACTGATCACGTGGCTGATCATGCACTGATCACGTGGCTGATCATGCACTGATCACGTGACTGATCATGCACTGATCACGTGACTGATCATGCACTGATCACGTGGCTATCATGCACTGATCACGAGACTGATCATGCACTGATCACGTCTATATCATGCACTGATCACATGACTGCCCATGCACTGATCACGTGGATGATCATACAATCATGTGACAGATCATGCACTGATCACGTGGCTGATCATGCACTGATCCGTGACTGAGCATGGACTGATCACATGACTATCATGCAGTGATCACGTGACTTAATGGCGCTGATCATGTGACTGATCATCACTGATCATGTTTGATCATGCACTGATCATGTGCCTCTGGAAGCAATAAACAAAGAGCTGAGTAGGCACGAATCAAACAGTCAGCAGGCAATAATCATGGAACTCAGGTGTGAGGAATCATGCTGCTCAGCTGGCAATAATCAAGCAGCTGAGCAGGCAGGAATTACGCAGCACAGCTGGCAATTGTCAAGCAGATGACAGGCAGGAATCGTGCAGCTCAGCTGGCAATTGTCAAGCAGATGAGCAGACAGTAATCACGCAGCTCAGCAGGCCCAGATCACGTGACTGAGCATGCACTGTTCACGTGGCTGATCATACACTGATCACGTGATGATCATGCACTGATCACTTGGATATCATGCACTGATCACGTGGCTGATCATACACTGTTCGCGTGTCTGACCATGCACTGATCACGTGGCTGATCATACACTGCTCACGTAACTGATCATGCACTGATCACGTGGCTATCATGCACTGATCACGTGGCTGGACATGCACTGTTCACGTGGCTGATCACACACCTGTCACGTGACATATCATGCACTGATCACGTGGCACTCATGCACTGATCGCGTGGCTGATCATACTCTGCTCACGTAACTCATGCACACATCGCGTGGCTATCATGCACTGCTCACGTGGCTCGTCATGGAATGATCACGAGCTACCATATACTGGTCACGTGACTGATCATGCAAAGATCGCGTAAATGATCATGCACTGTTCACGTGACTGATCATGTACTGATCACGTGACTGATCATGCACTGATCACGTGGCTATCATGCTCTGCTCATGGCTGATCATGCACGTGCATCCTGTGCTGGTCACGTGACTGATCATGCACTGATCACGTAATTGATCCTGCACTGATCACGTGGCTCATCATGCACTGATCACGTGGCTGATCACACATGTATCACGTGACTGATCATGCACTGATCACGTGGCTATCATGCACTGATCACGTGGCTGTCATGCACTCACGTGGATATCATGCACTGATCACGTGGCTGATCACTGCGTATCACGTGACTGATCATGCACTGATCACGTGGCTATCATGCACTGATCACGTGGCTGATCATGCAATGATCACGCGGCTGACCATGTACTGGTCACATGACTATCATGCACTGATCACGTGACTGATCATGCTGATCGCGTGGCTATCATACTACTCACGTGGCTGATCATGCACTGATCACGTGAATGATCATACACTGATCAGGTGACTGATCATGCACTGATCACGTGGCTATCATGCACTGATCGTGACTGATCATGCACTGATCACGTCTATATCATGCACTGATCACATGACTGCCTCATGCACTGATCACGTGGATGATCATACACTGAATCATGTGACAGATCATGCACTGATCACGTGGCTGATCATGCTTCGTCGTGACTGAGCATGGACTGATCACATGACTATCATGTAGTGATCACGTGACTTAATGGCGCTGATCATGTGACTGATCATGCACTGATCATGTTTGCTATCATACACTGATCATGTGCCTCTGGAGGCAATAAACAAAGAGCTGAGTAGGCACGAATCAACAGTCAGCAGGCAATAATCATGGAACTCAGGTGTGAGGAATCATGCTGCTCAGCTGGCAATAATCAAGCAGCTGAGCAGGCAGAATTACGCAGCACAGCTGACAATTGTCAAGCAGATGACAGGCAGGAATCGTGCAGCTCAGCTGGCAATTGTCAAGCAGATGAGCAGACAGTATATCACGCAGCTCAGCAGGCAGATCACGTGACTGAGCATGCACTGTTCACGTGGCTGATCATACACTGATCACGTGATGATCATGCACTGATCGTGGATATCATGCACTGATCACGTGGCTGATCATTCACTGTTCACGTGTCTGACCATGCACTGATCACGTGGCTGATCATACACTGCCGTAACTGATCATGCACTGATCACGTGACTGATGCACTGATCACGTGGCTGATCATGCACTGATCACGTGGCTGATCCGTCTACTCACGTGGCTGATCGCACTGATCACGTGATGATCATGCACTGATCACGTGACTGATCATGCACTGATCACGTAACTGATCATGCACTGATCACGTGGCTGATCATGCACTGATCACGTGACTGATCATGCACTGATCACGTGGCTATCATGCACTGCTCACGTGGCTGATCATGCAATGATCACGTGTGCTACTCATGTACTGGTCGTGACTGATCATGCACTGATCACGTAATTGATCATGCACTGATCACGTGGACTGATCATGCACTGATCACGTGGCTGATCATGCACTGATCACGTGACTGATCATGCACTGATCACGTGGCTATCATGCACTGATCACGTGGCTGATCACTGATCACGTGGCTATCATGCACTGATCACGTGGCTGATCATACACTGATCACGTGACTGATCATGCACTGATCACGTGGCTGATCATGCACTGATCACGTGGCTGATCATGCACTGATCACGTAACTGATCATACACTGTCACGTGACTGATCATGCACTGATCACGTGACTGATCATGCACTGATCACGTGGCTATCATGCACTACTCACGTGGCTGATCATGCAATGATCATGTAGCTACCATGTACGGTCACGTGACTGATCATACACCCATCAGGTGTGATCATGCACTGATCACGTGGCTGATCATGCACTGATCACGTGCCTGATCATGCACTGATCACGTGACTGATCATGCACTGATCACGTGGCTGATCATGCACTGATCACGTGCGATCATGCACTGATCACGTGGCTGATCATGCACTGATACCGTGACTGAGCATGGACTGATCACGTGACTATCATGTAGTGATCACGTGACTTAATGGCGCTGATCATGTGACTGATCATGCACTGATCATGTTTGCCATCATCACTGATCATGTGCCTCTGGAGGCAATAAACAAAGAGCTGAGTAGGCGCGAATCAAACAGTCAGCAGGCAATAATCATGGAACTCAGCTGTGAGGAATCATGCTGCTCAGCTGGCAATAATCAAGCAGCTGAGCAGGCAGGAATTACGCAGCACAGCTGGCAATTGTCAAGCAGATGACAGGCAGAATCGTGCAGCTCAGCTGGCAATTGTCAAGCAGATGAGCAGACAGTAATCACGCAGCTCAGCAGGCCCAGATCACGTGACTGAGCATGCACTGTTCACGTGGCTGATCATACACTGATCGCGTGATGATCATGCACTGATCACGTGACTATCATGCACTGATCACGTGGCTGATCATACACTGTTCACGTGTCTGACCATGCACTGATCACGTGGCTGATCATACACTGCTCACGTAACTGATCATGCACTGATCACGTGGCTATCATGCACTGATCGTGGCTGATCATGCACTGATCACGTGGCTATCACACACTGATCACGTGACTGATCATGCACTGATCACGTGGCTGATCATGCACTGATCACGTGGCTGATCATGCACTGATCACGTGACTGATCATGCACTGATCACGTGGCTATCATGCACTGATCACGTGGCTGGTCATGCACATGTCAAGCTACCATGTACTGGTCACGTGACTGATCATGCACTGATCACGTAACTGATCATGCACTGATCACGTGGCTGATCATGCACTGATCATGACTGATCATGCACTGATCACGTGGCTATCATGCACTGATCACGTGGCTGATCATGCACTGATCACGTAGCTACCATGTAGTGGTCACGTGACTGATCATGCACTGCACATAATTGATCATGCACTGATCACGTGGCTGATCATGCACTGATCCCGTGGCTGATCATGCGATCACGTGACTGATCATGCACTGATCATGGCTATCATGCACTGATCACGTGGCTGATCATGCACTGATCACGTGGCTGATCATGCACTGATCGCGTGGCTGATCATGCACTGATCGTGACTGATCATGCACTGATCACGTGGCTATCATGCACTACTCACGACTGATCATGCAATGATCATGTAGCTACCATGTACTGTCACGTGATCATACACTGATCACGTGACTGATCATGCACTGATCACGTCTGATCATGCACTGATCACGTGGCTGATCATGCACTGATCACGTGCCTGATCATGCACTGATCACGTGACTGATCATGCACTGATCGTAGCATCATGCACTGATCACGTGACTGATCATGCACTGATCACGTGGCTATCATGACAATCACGTGGCTATCATGCACTGATCACGTGGCTGATCATGCACTGATACCGTGACTGAGCATGGACTGATCACATGACTATCATGTAGTGATCACGTGACTTAATGGCATTGATCATGTGACTGATCATGCGCTGATCATGTTTGCTATCATACACTGATCATGTGCCTCTGGAGGCAATAAACAAAGAGCTGAGTAGGCACGAATCAAACAGTCAGCAGGCAATCATGGAACTCAGTGTGAGGAATCATGCTGCTCAGCTGGCAATAATCAAGCAGCTGAGCAGGCAGGAATTACGCAGCACAGCTGGCAATTGTCAAGCAGATGACAGGCAGGAATCGTGCAGCTCAGCTGGCAATTGTCAAGCAGATGAGCAGACAGTAATCACGCAGCTCAGCAGGCCTGATCACGTGACTGAGCATGCACTGTTCACGTGGCTGATCATGCACTGATCACGTGACTGATCATGCACTGATCACTTGGATATCATGCACTGATCACGTGGCTGATCATACACTGTTCGCGTGTCTGACCATGCACTGATCACGTGGCTGATCATACACTGCTCACGTAACTGATCATGCACTGATCACGTGGCTGATCATGCACTGATCACGTGGCTGATCATGCACTGATCGCGTGGCTGATCATGCACTGATCACGTGGCTTCATGCACTGATCATGGCTGATCATGCACTGATCACGTGGCTGATCATGCACTGATCACGTGCTATCATGCACGATCACGTGCTGATCATGCACTCACGTAACTGATCATGCACTGATCACGTGGCTGATCATGCACTGATCACGTGACTGATCATGCACTGATCACGTGACTGATCGCACTGATCACGTGGCTGATCATGCACTGATCACGTGGCTGATCATGCACTGATCACGTGGCTGATCATGCACTGATCACGTGACTGATCATGCACTGATCACGTGGCTATCATGCACTGATCACGTGGCTGATCATGCACTGATCACGTGCTATCATGTACTGATCACGTGACTGATCATGCACTGATCACGTGTGATCATGCACTGATCACGTGGCTGATCATGCACTGATCACGTGGCTGATCATGCACTGATCACGTGACTGATCATGCACTGATCGCGTGGCTATCATGCACTGATCACGTGGCTGATCATGCACTGATCATGGCTATCATGCACTGATCACGTGGCTGATCATACACTGATCACGTGACTGATCATGCACTGATCACGTGACTGATCATGCACTGATCACGTGGCTAATGCACTGATCACGTGGCTGATCATGTACTGATCACTGACTGATCATGCACTGATCACGTGACTGATCATGCACTGATCACGTGGCTGTCATGCACTGATCACGTGGCTGATCATGCACTGATCGCGTGGCTATCATGCACTGATCACGTGGCTGATCATGCACTGATCACGTGGCTGATCATGCACTGATCACGTGGCTGATCACACGTGACATATCATGCACTGATCACGTGGCTGATCATGCACTGATCACGTGGCTGATCATGCACTGATCACGTGGCTGATCATGCAGATCACGTGACTGATCATGCACTGATCACGTGACTGATCATGCACTGATCACGTGGCTATCATGCACTGATCACGTGGCTGATCATGCAATGATCACGTGGCTATCGTGTACTGATCACGTGACTGATCATGCACTGATCACGTGACTGATCATGCACTGATCACGTGGCTATCATGCACTGATCACGTGGCTGATCATGCACTGATCACGTGGCTGATCATGCACTGATCACGTGACTGATCATGCACTGATCACGTGGCTGATCATGCACTGATCACGTGGCTGATCATGCACTGATCACGTGGCTGATCATGCACTGATCACGTGGCTGATCATGCACTGATCACGTGGCTGATCATGCACTGATCACGTGGCTGATCATGCACTGATCACGTGACTGATCATGCACTGATCACGTGGCTATCATGCACTGATCACGTGGCTGATCATGCACTGATCACGTGCCTGATCATGCACTGATCACGTGACTGATCATGCACTGATCACGTGATGATCATGCACTGATCACGTGGCTATCATGCACTGATCACGTGGCTGATCATGCACTGATCATGTAGCTAATGTACTGGTCACGTGACTGATCATGCACTGATCACGTGACTGATCATGCACTGATCACGTGGCTATCATGCACTGATCACGTGGCTGATCATGCACTGATCACGTGACTGATCATGCACTGATCACGTGACTGATCATGCACTGATCACGTGGCTGATCATGCACTGATCACGTGGCTGATCATGCACTGATCACGTGGCTATCATGCACTGATCACGTGGCTGATCATGCACTGATCACGTGGCTGATCATGCACTGATACCGTGACTGAGCATGGACTGATCACATGACTATCATGTAGTGATCACGTGACTTAATGGCGCTGATCATGTGACTGATCATGCACTGATCATGTTTGCTATCATACACTGATCATGTGCCTCTGGAGGCAATAAACAAAGAGCTGAGTAGGCACGAATCAAACAGTCAGCAGGCAATAATCATGGAACTCAGCTGTGAGGAATCATGCTGCTCAGCTGGCAATAATCAAGCAGCTGAGCAGGCAGGAATTACGCAGCACAGCTGGCAATTGTCAAGCAGATGACAGGCAGGAATCGTGCAGCTCAGCTGGCAATTGTCAAGCAGATGAGCAGACAGTAATCACGCAGCTCAGCAGGCCCAGATCACGTGACTGAGCATGCACTGTTCACGTGGCTGATCACACACTGATCACGTGATGATCATGCACTGATCACTGATATCATGCACTGATCACGTGGCTGATCATACACTGTTCACGTGTCTGACCATGCACTGATCACGTGGCTGATCATACACTGCTCACGTAACTGATCATGCACTGATCGCGTGGCTATCATGCACTGATCACGTGGCTGATCATGCACTGATCACGTGGCTGATCACATGCACTGATCACGTGACTGATCATGCACTGATCACGTGGCTGATCATGCACTGATCACGTGGCTGATCATGCACTGATCACGTGACTGATCATGCACTGATCACGTGGCTATCATGCACTGATCACGTGGCTGATCATGCACTGATCACGTAGCTACCATGCACTGATCACGTGACTGATCATGCACTGATCACGTAACTGATCATGCACTGATCACGTGGCTGATCATGCACTGATCACGTGACTGATCATGCACTGATCACGTGGCTATCATGCACTGATCACGTGGCTGATCATGCACTGATCACGTAGCTACCATGTACTGGTCACGGACTGATCATGCACTGATCACGTAATTGATCATGCACTGATCACGTGGCTGATCATGCACTGATCACGTGACTGATCATGCACTGATCACGTGACTGATCATGCACTGATCACGTGGCTATCATGCACTGATCACGTGGCTGATCATGCACTGATCACGTGGCTGATCATGCACTGATCACGTGACTGATCATGCACTGATCACGTGACTGATCATGCACTGATCACGTGGCTATCATGCACTACTCACGTGGCTGATCATGCAATGATCACGTAGCTACCATGTACTGTCACGTGACTGATCATGCACTGATCACGTGACTGATCATGCACTGATCACGTGGCTATCATGCACTGATCACGTGGCTGATCATACATGATCACCTGCCTGATCATGCACTGATCACGTGACTGATCATGCACTGATCACGTGGCTGTCATGCACTGATCACGTGGCTGATCATGCACTGATCACGTGGCTATCATGCACTGATCACGTGGCTATCATGCACTGATCACGTGGCTGATCATGCACTGATACCGTGACTGAGCATGGACTGATCACATGACTATCATGTAGTGATCACGTGACTTAATGGCGCTGATCATGTGACTGATCATGCGCTGATCATGTTTGCTATCATACACTGATCATGTGCCTCTGGAGGCAATAAACAAAGAGCTGAGTAGGCACGAATCAAACAGTCAGCAGGCAATAATCATGGAACTCAGGTGTGAGGAATCATGCTGCTCAGCTGGCAATAATCAAGCAGCTGAGCAGGCAGGAATTACGCACAGCTGGCAATTGTCAAGCAGATGACAGGCAGGAATCGTGCAGCTCAGCTGGCAATTGTCAAGCAGATGAGCAGACAGTAATCACGCAGCTCAGCAGGCCCTGATCACGTGACTGAGCATGCACTGTTCACGTGGCTGATCATACACTGATCACGTGATTGATCATGCACTGATCACTTGGATATCATGCACTGATCACGTGGCTGATCATACACTGTTCACGTGTCTGACCATGCACTGATCACGTGGCTGATCATACACTGCTCACGTAACTGATCATGCACTGATCACGTGGCTGATCATGCACTGATCACGTGGCTGATCATGCACTGATCACGTGGCTGATCATGCACTGATCACGTGGCTATCATGCACTGATCACGTGGCTGATCATGCACTGATCACGTGGCTGATCATGCACTGATCACGTAGCTATCATGCACTGATCACGTGACTGATCATGCACTGATCACGTAACTGATCATGCACTGATCACGTGGCTGATCATGCACTGATCGTGACTGATCATGCACTGATCACGTGACTGATCATGCACTGATCACGTGATGATCATGCACTGATCACGTGGCTGATCATGCACTGATCACGTGGCTGATCATGCACTGATCACGTGACTGATCATGCACTGATCACGTGGCTATCATGCACTGATCACGTGGCTGATCATGCACTGATCACGTGGCTATCATGCACTGATCACGTGGCTGATCATGCACTGATCACGTGACTGATCATGCACTGATCACGTGACTGATCATGCACTGATCACGTGGCTGATCATGCACTGATCACGTGGCTGATCATGCACTGATCACGTGGCTATCATGCACTGATCACGTGGCTGATCATGCACTGATCACGTGGCTATCATGCACTGATCACGTGGCTGATCATGCACTGATCACGTGACTGATCATGCACTGATCACGTGACTGATCATGCACTGATCACGTGGCTATCATGCACTGATCACGTGGCTGATCATGCACTGATCACGTGCCTGATGTGCAGATCACGTGACTGATCATGCACTGATCACGTGGCTGTCATGCACTGATCACGTGGCTGATCATGCACTGATCACGTGGCTGATCATGCACTGATCACGTGGCTATCATGCACTGATCACGTGGCTGATCATGCACTGATACCGTGACTGAGCATGGACTGATCACATGACTATCATGTAGTGATCACGTGACTTAATGGCGCTGATCATGTGACTGATCATGCACTGATCATGTTTGCTATCATACACTGATCATGTGCCTCTGGAGGCAATAAACAAAGAGCTGAGTAGCACGAATCAAACAGTCAGCAGGCAATAATCATGGAACTCAGGTGTGAGGAATCATGCTGCTCAGCTGGCAATAATCAAGCAGCTGAGCAGGCAGGAATTACGCAGCACAGCTGGCAATTGTCAAGCAGATGACAGGCAGGAATCGTGCAGCTCAGCTGGCAATTGTCAAGCAGATGAGCAGACAGTAATCACGCAGCTCAGCAGGCCCTGATCACGTGACTGAGCATGCACTGTTCACGTGGCTGATCATACACTGATCACGTGATGATCATGCACTGATCACGTGGCTATCATGCACTGATCACGTGGCTGATCATGCACTGATCACGTGTCTATCATGCACTGATCACGTGACTGCATACACTGATCACGTGGCTGATCATGCACTGATCACGTGACTGATCATGCACTGATCACGTGGCTGATCATGCACTGATCACGTGGCTGATCATGCACTGATCACGTGGCTATCATGCACTGATCACGTGGCTATCATGCACTGATCACGTGGCTGATCATGCACTGATCACGTGGCTGATCATGCACTGATCACGTGGCTGATCATGCACTGATCACGTGACTGATCATGCACTGATCACGTGACTGATCATGCACTGATCACGTGGCTATCATGCACTGATCACGTGGCTGATCATGCACTGATCACGTGCTGATCATGCACTGATCACGTGGCTGATCATGCACTGATCACGTGACTGATCATGCACTGATCACGTGGCTGATCATGCACTGATCACGTGGCTATCATGCACTGATCACGTGGCTGATCATGCATGATCACGTGCTACATGCACTGATCACGTGACTGATCATGCACTGATCACGTGGCTGATCATGCACTGATCACGTGGCTATCATGCACTGATCACGTGGCTGATCATGCACTGATCACGTAGCTATCATGCACTGATCACGTGACTGATCATGCACTGATCACGTGACTGATCATGCACTGATCACGTGGCTATCATGCACTGATCACGACTGATCATGCACTGATCACGTCTGATCATGCACTGATCACGTGACTGATCATGCACTGATCACGTGGCTGATCATGCACTGATCACGTGGCTGATCATGCACTGATCACGTGGCTGATCATGCACATCACGTGACTGATCATGCACTGATCACGTGGCTATCATGCACTGATCACGTGGCTGATCATGCACTGATCACGTGGCTGATCATGCACTGATCACGTGGCTGATCATGCACTGATCACGTGACTGATCATGCACTGATCACGTGACTGATCATGCACTGATCACGTGGCTATCATGCACTGATCACGACTGATCATGCACTGATCACGTCTATATCATGCACTGATCACATGACTGCCCGCACTGATCACGTGGATGATCATACACTAATCTTGTGACAGATCATGCACTGATCACGTGGCTGATCATGCACTGATACCGTGACTGAGCATGGACTGATCACATGACTATCATGTAGTGATCACGTGACTTAATGGCGCTGATCATGTGACTGATCATGCGCTGATCATGTTTGCTATCATACACTGATCATGTGCCTCTGGAGGCAATAAACAAAGAGCTGAGTAGGCACGAATCAAACAGTCAGCAGGCAATAATCATGGAACTCAGGTGTGAGGAATCATGCTGCTCAGCTGGCAATAATCAAGCAGCTGAGCAGGCAGGAATTACGCAGCACAGCTGGCAATTGTCAAGCAGATGACAGGCAGGAATCGTGCAGCTCAGCTGGCAATTGTCAAGCAGATGAGCAGACAGTAATCACGCAGCTCAGCAGGCCCAGATCACGTGACTGAGCATGCACTGTTCACGTGGCTGATCATACACTGATCACGTGATGATCATGCACTGATCACTTGGATATCATGCACTGATCACGTGGCTGATCATACACTGTTCACGTGTCTGACCATGCACTGATCACGTGGCTGATCATACACTGCTCACGTAACTGATCATGCACTGATCACGTGGCTATCATGCACTGATCACGTGGCTGAACATGCACTGTTCACGTGGCTGATCACACACCTGTCACGTGACATATCATGCACTGATCACGTGGCACTCATGCACTGATCACGTGGCTGATCATACTCTGCTCACGTAACTCATGCACACATCACGTGGCTATCATGCACTGCTCACGTGGCTCGTCATGGAATGATCACGTAGCTACCATATACTGGTCACGTGACTGATCATGCACTGATCACGTAAATGATCATGCACTGTTCACGTGACTGATCATGTACTGATCACGTGACTGATCATGCACTGATCACGTGGCTATCATGCTCTGCTCACGTGGCTGATCATGCAACGATCACGTAGCAACCATGTACTGGTCACGTGACTGATCATGCACTGATCACGTAATTGATCATGCACTGATCACGTGGCTCATCATGCACTGATCACGTGGCTGATCACACATGTATCACGTGACTGATCATGCACTGATCACGTGGCTCTCATGCACTGATCACGTGGCTGTCATGCACTGATCACGTGGATATCATGCACTGATCACGTGGCTGATCACACACGTATCACATGACTGATCATGCACTGATCACGTGGCTATCATGCACTGATCACGTGGCTATCATGCACTGATCATGGCTGATCATGCACTGATCACGTGCTATCATGCACTGATCACGTGACTGATCATGCACTGATCACGTGGCTGATCATGCACTGATCACGTGGCTGATCATGCACTGATCACGTGGCTGATCACACATGATCACGTGACTGATCATGCACTGATCACGTGGCTATCATGCACTGATCACGAGACTGATCATGCACTGATCACGTCTATATCATGCACTGATCACATGACTGCCTGTGCACTGATCACGTGGATGATCATACACTAATCATGTGACAGATCATGCACTGATCACGTGGCTGATCATGCACTGATACCGTGACTGAGCATGGACTGATCACATGACTATCATGTAGTGATCACGTGACTTAATGGCGCTGATCATGTGACTGATCATGCACTGATCATGTTTGCTATCATACACTGATCATGTGCCTCTGGAGGCAATAAACAAAGAGCTGAGTAGGCACGAATCAAACAGTCAGCAGGCAATAATCATGGAACTCAGGTGTGAGGAATCATGCTGCTCAGCTGGCAATAATCAAGCAGCTGAGCAGGCAGGAATTACGCAGCACAGCTGGCAATTGTCAAGCAGATGACAGGCAGGAATCGTGCAGCTCAGCTGGCAATTGTCAAGCAGATGAGCAGACAGTAATCACGCAGCTCAGCAGGCCCTGATCACGTGACTGAGCATGCACTGTTCACGTGGCTGATCATACACTGATCACGTGATGATCATGCACTGATCACGTGGATATCATGCACTGATCACGTGGCTGATCATACACTGTTCACGTGTCTGACCATGCACTGATCACGTGGCTGATCATGCACTGATCACGTAACTGATCATGCACTGATCACGTGGCTGATCATGCACTGATCACGTGGCTGATCATGCACTGATCACGTGGCTGATCATGCACTGATCACGTGGCTATCATGCACTGATCACGTGGCTGATCATGCACTGATCACGTGGCTGATCATGCACTGATCACGTGACTGATCATGCACTGATCACGTGACTGATCATGCACTGATCACGTGGCTATCATGCACTGATCACGTGGCTGATCATGCACTGATCACGTAGCTACCATGTACTGGTCACGTGACTGATCATGCACTGATCACGTGACTGATCATGCACTGATCACGTGGCTATCATGCACTGATCACGTGGCTGATCATGCACTGATCACGTGCCTGATCATGCACTGATCACGTGACTGATCATGCACTGATCACGTGGCTGTCATGCACTGATCACGTGGCTGATCATGCACTGATCACGTGGCTGATCATGCACTGATCACGTGGCTGATCATGCACTGATCACGTGGCTGATCATGCACTGATCCGTGACTGAGCATGGACTGATCACATGACTATCATGTAGTGATCACGTGACTTAATGGCACTGATCATGTGACTGATCATGCGCTGATCATGTTTGCTATCATACACTGATCATGTGCCTCTGGAGGCAATAAACAAAGAGCTGAGTAGGCACGAATCAAACAGTCAGCAGGCAATAATCATGGAACTCAGGTGTGAGGAATCATGCTGCTCAGCTGGCAATAATCAAGCAGCTGAGCAGGCAGGAATTACGCAGCACAGCTGGCAATTGTCAAGCAGATGACAGGCAGGAATCGTGCAGCTCAGCTGGCAATTGTCAAGCAGATGAGCAGACAGTAATCACGCAGCTCAGCAGGCCCTGATCACGTGACTGAGCATGCACTGTTCACGTGGCTGATCATACACTGATCACGTGATGATCATGCACTGATCACGGATATCATGCACTGATCACGTGGCTGATCATACACTGATCACGTGTCTGACCATGCACTGATCACGTGGCTGATCATACACTGATCACGTAACTGATCATGCACTGATCACGTGGCTGATCATGCACTGATCACGTGGCTGATCATGCACTGATCACGTGGCTATCATGCACTGATCACGTGGCTGATCATGCACTGATCACGTGGCTGATCATGCACTGATCACGTGGCTGATCATGCACTGATCACGTGGCTGATCATGCAATGATCACGTAGCTATCATGCACTGATCACGTGACTGATCATGCACTGATCACGTAACTGATCATGCACTGATCACGTGGCTGATCATGCACTGATCACGTGACTGATCATGCACTGATCACGTGACTGATCATGCACTGATCACGTGGCTGATCATGCACTGATCACGTGGCTGATCATGCACTGATCACGTGGCTGATCATGCACTGATCACGTGACTGATCATGCACTGATCACGTGGCTATCATGCACTGATCACGTGGCTGATCATGCACTGATCACGTGGCTATCATGCACTGATCACGTGACTGATCATGCACTGATCACGTGGCTGATCATGCACTGATCACGTGACTGATCATGCACTGATCACGTGGCTGATCATGCACTGATCACGTGACTGATCATGCACTGATCACGTGGCTATCATGCACTGATCACGTGGCTGATCATGCACTGATCACGTGGCTATCATGCACTGATCACGTGGCTGATCATGCACTGATCACGTGACTGATCATGCACTGATCACGTGACTGATCATGCACTGATCACGTGGCTATCATGCACTGATCACGTGGCTGATCATGCACTGATCACGTGGCTGATCATGCACTGATCACGTGACTGATCATGCACTGATCACGTGGCATCATGCACTGATCACGTGACTGATCATGCACTGATCACGTGGCTGATCATGCACTGATCACGTGGCTGATCATGCACTGATCACGTGGCTGATCATGCACTGATACCGTGACTGAGCATGGACTGATCACATGACTATCATGTAGTGATCACGTGACTTAATGGCGCTGATCATGTGACTGATCATGCACTGATCATGTTTGCTATCATACACTGATCATGTGCCTCTGGAGGCAATAAACAAAGAGCTGAGTAGGCACGAATCAAACAGTCAGCAGGCAATAATCATGGAACTCAGGTGTGAGGAATCATGCTGCTCAGCTGGCAATAATCAAGCAGCTGAGCAGGCAGGAATTACGCAGCACAGCTGGCAATTGTCAAGCAGATGACAGGCAGGAATCGTGCAGCTCAGCTGGCAATTGTCAAGCAGATGAGCAGACAGTAATCACGCAGCTCAGCAGGCCCAGATCACGTGACTGAGCATGCACTGTTCACGTGGCTGATCATACACTGATCACGTGATGATCATGCACTGATCACGTGGATATCATGCACTGATCACGTGGCTGATCATGCACTGATCACGTCTATATCATGCACTGATCACGTGACTGATCATGCACTGATCACGTGGCTGATCATGCACTGATCACGTGACTGATCATGCACTGATCACGTGGCTGATCACACTGATCACGTGACTGATCATGCACTGATCACGTGGCTATCATGCACTGATCACGTGGCTATCATGCACTGATCACGTGGCTGATCATGCACTGATCACGTGACTGATCATGCACTGATCACGTGGCTGATCATGCACTGATCACGTGACTGATCATGCACTGATCACGTGACTGATCATGCACTGATCACGTGGCTATCATGCACTGATCACGTGGCTGACATGCACTGATCACGTGCCTGGTCATGCACTGATCACGTGGCTGATCATGCACTGATCACGTGACTGATCATGCACTGATCACGTGTCTGATCATGCACTGATCACGTGGCTATCATGCACTGCTCACGTGGCTGATCATGCCTGATCACGCAGCTACCATGCTGGTCACATGACTGATCATGCACTGATCACGTGACTGATCATGCACTGATCACGTGGCTATCATGCACTACTCACGTGGCTGATCATGCAATGATCATGTAGCTACCATGTACAGGTCACGTGAATGATCATACACCCATCAGGTGACTGATCATGCACTGATCACGTGGCTATCATGCACTGATCACGTGACTGATCATGCACTGATCACGTCTATATCATGCACTGATCACATGACTGCCATGCACTGATCACGTGGATGATCATACACTAATCTTGTGACAGATCATGCACTGATCACGTGGCTGATCATGCACTGATACCGTGACTGAGCATGGACTGATCACATGACTATCATGTAGTGATCACGTGACTTAATGGCGCTGATCATGTGACTGATCATGCGCTGATCATGTTTGCTATCATACACTGATCATGTGCCTCTGGAGGCAATAAACAAAGAGCTGAGTAGGCACGAATCAAACAGTCAGCAGGCAATAATCATGGAACTCAGCTGTGAGGAATCATGCTGCTCAGCTGGCAATAATCAAGCAGCTGAGCAGGCAGGAATTACGCAGCACAGCTGGCAATTGTCAAGCAGATGACAGGCAGGAATCGTGCAGCTCAGCTGGCAATTGTCAAGCAGATGAGCAGACAGTAATCACGCAGCTCAGCAGGCCCAGATCACGTGACTGAGCATGCACTGTTCACGTGGCTGATCATACACTGATCACGTGATGATCATGCACTGATCACTTGGATATCATGCACTGATCACGTGGCTGATCATACACTGTTCACGTGTCTGACCATGCACTGATCACGTGGCTGATCATACTGCTCACGTAACTGATCATGCACTGATCACGTGGCTATCATGCACTGATCACGTGGCTGATCATACACTGATCACGTGACTGATCATGCACTGATCACGTGGCTATCATGCACTGATCACGTGGCTGATCATGCACTGATCACGTGGCTGATCACACACTGTCACGTGACATATCATGCACTGATCACGTGGCACTCATGCACTGATCACGTGGCTGATCATACACTGCTCACGTAACTCATGATCACGTGGCTATCATGCACTGCTCACGTGGCTGTCATGGAATGATCACGTAGCTACCATATACTGGTCACGTGACTGATCATGCACTGATCACGTAAATGATCATGCACTGTTCACGTGACTGATCATGCACTGATCACGTGACTGATCATGCACTGATCACGTGGCTATCATGCACTGCTCACGTGGCTGATCATGCACGATCACGTAGCAACCATGTACTGGTCACGTGACTGATCATGCACTGATCACGTAATTGATCATGCACTGATCACGTGGCTCATCATGCACTGATCACGTGGCTGATCACACATGTATCACGTGACTGATCATGCACTGATCACGTGGCTCTCATGCACTGATCACGTGGCTGTCATGCACTGATCACGTGGATATCATGCACTGATCACGTGGCTGATCACACCGTATCACATGACTGATCATGCACTGATCACGTGGCTATCATGCACTGATCACGTGGCTATCATGCACTGATCACGTGGCTGATCATGCAATGATCACGTAGCTACCATGTACTGGTCACGTGACTGATCATGCACTGATCACGTAATGATCATGCACTGATCACGTGGCTGATCATGCACTGATCACGTGGCTGATCACACATGATCACGTGACTGATCATGCACTGATCACGTGGCTGATCATGCACTGATCACGTGGCTGTCATGCACTGATCACGTGGCTGATCATGCACTGATCACGTGGCTATCATGCACTGATCACGTGACTGATCATGCACTGATCACGTGATTGATCATGCACTGATCACGTGGCTGATCATGCACTGATCACGTGGCTGATCATGCACTGATCACGTGACTGATCATGCACTGATCACGTGACTGATCATGCACTGATCACGTGGCTATCATGCACTGATCACGTGGCTGATCATGCACTGATCACGTGGCTGATCATGCACTGATCACGTGGCTGATCATGCACTGATCACGTGACTGATCATGCACTGATCACGTGACTGATCATGCACTGATCACGTGGCTATCATGCACTGATCACGTGGCTGATCATGCATGATCACGCAGCTACATACTGATCACATGACTGATCATGCACTGATCACGTGACTGATCATGCACTGATCACGTGGCTATCATGCACTGATCACGTGGCTGATCATGCACTGATCATGTAGCTACCATGCACTGATCACGTGACTGATCATGCACTGATCACGTGACTGATCATGCACTGATCACGTGGCTGATCATGCACTGATCACGTGGCTGATCATGCACTGATCACGTGGCTGATCATGCACTGATCACGTGACTGATCATGCACTGATCACGTGGCTGATCATGCACTGATCACGTGGCTATCATGCACTGATCACGTGGCTGATCATGCACTGATCACGTAGCTATCATGCACTGATCACGTGACTGATCATGCACTGATCACGTGATTGATCATGCACTGATCACGTGGCTGATCATGCACTGATCACGTGGCTGATCACACATGATCACGTGACTGATCATGCACTGATCACGTGGCTATCATGCACTGATCACGTGACTGATCATGCACTGATCACGTCTATATCATGCACTGATCACATGACTGCCATGCACTGATCACGTGGATGATCATACACTGATCATGTGATGATCATGCACTGATCACGTGGCTGATCATGCACTGATACCGTGACTGAGCATGGACTGATCACATGACTATCATGTGTGATCACGTGACTTAATGGCACTGATCATGTGACTGATCATGCACTGATCATGTTTGCTATCATACACTGATCATGTGCCTCTGGAGGCAATAAACAAAGAGCTGAGTAGGCACGAATCAAACAGTCAGCAGGCAATAATCATGGAACTCAGCTGTGAGGAATCATGCTGCTCAGCTGGCAATAATCAAGCAGCTGAGCAGGCAGGAATTACGCAGCACAGCTGGCAATTGTCAAGCAGATGACAGGCAGGAATCGTGCAGCTCAGCTGGCAATTGTCAAGCAGATGAGCAGACAGTAATCACGCAGCTCAGCAGGCCCAGATCACGTGACTGAGCATGCACTGATCACGTGGCTGATCATGCACTGATCACGTGGCTGATCATGCACTGATCACGTGGCTGATCATGCACTGATCACGTGGCTGATCATGCACTGATCACGTGACTGATCATGCACTGATCACGTGGCTGATCATGCACTGATCACGTGGCTGATCATGCACTGATCACGTGGCTGATCACACATGTATCACGTGACTGATCATGCACTGATCACGTGGCTATCATGCACTGATCACGTGGCTGTCATGCACTGATCATGTGGCTGATCATGCAATGATCACGTAGCTACCATGTACTGGTCACGTGACTGATCATGCACTGATCACGTAATTGATCATGCACTGATCATGTGGCTGATCATGCACTGATCACGTGGCTGATCATACACTGATCACATGACTGATCATGCACTGATCACGTGACTGATCATGCACTGATCACGTGGCTATCATGCACTGATCACGTGGCTGACATGCACTGATCACGTGCCTGATCATGCACTGATCACGTGACTGATCATGCACTGATCACGTGTCTGATCATGCACTGATCACGTGGCTATCATGCACTGCTCACGTGGCTGATCATGCCATGATCACGCAGCTACTGTACTGGTCACATGACTGATCATGCACTGATCACGTGACTGATCATGCAGTGATCACGTGGCTATCATGAACTACTCACGTGGCTGATCATGCAATGATCATGTAGCTACCATGTACAGGTCACGTGAATGATCATACACCCATCAGGTGACTGATCATGCACTGATCACGTGGCTATCATGCACTGATCACGAGACTGATCATGCACTGTTCACGTCTATATCATGCACTGATCACATGACTGCCCGTGCACTGATCACGTGGATGATCATACACTAATCTTGTGACAGATCATGCACTGATCACGTGGCTGATCATGCACTGATACCGTGACTGAGCATGGACTGATCACATGACTATCATGTAGTGATCACGTGACTTAATGGCGCTGATCATGTGACTGATCATGCGCTGATCATGTTTGCTATCATACACTGATCATGTGCCTCTGGAGGCAATAAACAAAGAGCTGAGTAGGCACGAATCAAACAGTCAGCAGGCAATAATCATGGAACTCAGGTGTGAGGAATCATGCTGCTCAGCTGGCAATAATCAAGCAGCTGAGCAGGCAGGAATTACGCAGCACAGCTGGCAATTGTCAAGCAGATGACAGGCAGGAATCGTGCAGCTCAGCTGGCAATTGTCAAGCAGATGAGCAGACAGTAATCACGCAGCTCAGCAGGCCCAGATCACGTGACTGAGCATGCACTGTTCACGTGGCTGATCATACACTGATCACGTGATGATCATGCACTGATCACTTGGATATCATGCACTGATCACGTGGCTGATCATACACTGTTCACGTGTCTGACCATGCACTGATCACGTGGCTGATCATACACTGCTCACGTAACTGATCATGCACTGATCACGTGGCTATCATGCACTGATCACGTGGCTGAACATGCACTGTTCACGTGGCTGATCACACACCTGTCACGTGACATATCATGCACTGATCACGTGGCACTCATGCACTGATCACGTGGCTGATCATACTCTGCTCACGTAACTCATGCACACATCACGTGGCTATCATGCACTGCTCACGTGGCTCGTCATGGAATGATCACGTAGCAACCATATACTGCGTGACTGATCATGCAAAGATCACGTAAATGATCATGCACTGTTCACGTGACTGATCATGTACTGATCACGTGACTGATCATGCACTGATCACGTGGCTATCATGCTCTGCTCACGTGGCTGATCATGCAACGATCACGTAGCAACCATGTACTGGTCACGTGACTGATCATGCACTGATCACGTAATTGATCCTGCACTGATCACGTGGCTCATCATGCACTGATCACGTGGCTGATCACACATGTATCACGTGACTGATCATGCACTGATCACGTGGCTCTCATGCACTGATCACGTGGCTGTCATGCACTGATCACGTGGATATCATGCACTGATCACGTGGCTGATCACACACGTATCACATGACTGATCATGCACTGATCACGTGGCTATCATGCACTGATCACGTGGCTATCATGCACTGATCACGTGGCTGATCATGCAATGATCACGTAGCTA
This sequence comes from Bos javanicus, assembly GCF_032452875.1. Taxonomy (NCBI): domain Eukaryota; kingdom Metazoa; phylum Chordata; class Mammalia; order Artiodactyla; family Bovidae; genus Bos; species Bos javanicus. Next base: position 53,968 of record NW_026894507.1, read on the forward strand.
CCATGTACTGGTCACGTGACTGATCATGCACTGATCACGTAATTGATCATGCACTGATCACGTGGCTGATCATGCACTGATCACGTGGCTGATCACACATGATCACGTGACTGATCATGCACTGATCACGTGGCTATCATGCACTGATCACGTGGCTATCATGCACTGATCACGTGGCTGATCATGCACTGATCACGTAGCTACCATGCACTGATCACGTGACTGATCATGCACTGATCACGTGACTGATCATGCACTGATCACGTGGCTGATCATGCACTGATCACGTGGCTGATCATGCACTGATCACGTGACTGATCATGCACTGATCACGTGACTGATCATGCACTGATCACGTGGCTATCATGCACTGATCACGTGGCTGATCATGCACTGATCACGTGCCTGATCATGCACTGATCACGTGGCTGATCATGCACTGATCACGTGACTGATCATGCACTGATCACGTGACTGATCATGCACTGATCACGTGGCTATCATGCACTGATCACGTGGCTGATCATGCATGATCACGCAGCTACCATGCACTGATCACATGACTGATCATGCACTGATCACGTGACTGATCATGCACTGATCACGTGGCTATCATGCACTGATCACGTGGCTGATCATGCACTGATCATGTAGCTACCATGTACAGGTCACGTGACTGATCATACACTGATCAGGTGACTGATCATGCACTGATCACGTGGCTATCATGCACTGATCACGTGACTGATCATGCACTGATCACGTCTATATCATGCACTGATCACATGACTGCCCATGCACTGATCACGTGGATGATCATGCACTGATCACGTGACTGATCATGCACTGATCACGTGGCTGATCATGCACTATCACGTGACTGATCATGCACTGATCACGTGGCTATCATGCACTGATCACGTGGCTATCATGCACTGATCACGTGGCTGATCATGCACTGATCACGTGCTATCATGCACTGATCACGTGACTGATCATGCACTGATCACGTTGATCATGCACTGATCACGTGGCTGATCATGCACTGATCACGTGACTGATCATGCACTGATCACGTGACTGATCATGCACTGATCACGTGGCTATCATGCACTGATCACGTGGCTGACATGCACTGATCACGTGACTGATCATGCACTGATCACGTGGCTGATCATGCACTGATCACGTGACTGATCATGCACTGATCACGTGACTGATCATGCACTGATCACGTGGCTATCATGCACTGATCACGTGGCTGATCATGCATGATCACGCAGCCATGTGAGGAATCATGCTGCTCAGCTGGCAATGATCATGCAGCTGATCAGGCATGAATCGTGCAGCTCAGCTGGCAATTGTCAAGCAGATGATCAGACAGTAATCACGCAGCTCATCATGCACTGATCACGTGACTGATCATGCACTGATCACGTGGCTGATCATACACTGATCACGTGATGATCATGCACTGATCACGTGGCTATCATGCACTGATCACGTGGCTGATCATGCACTGATCACGTGTCTGATCATGCACTGATCACGTGGCTGATCATGCACTGATCACGTGACTGATCATGCACTGATCACGTGGCTGATCATGCACTGATCACGTGGCTGATCATGCACTGATCACGTGGCTATCATGCACTGATCACGTGGCTGATCATGCACTGATCACGTGACTGATCATGCACTGATCACGTGACTGATCATGCACTGATCACGTGATGATCATGCACTGATCACGTGGCTGATCATGCACTGATCACGTGACTGATCATGCACTGATCACGTGGCTATCATGCACTGATCACGTGGCTGATCATGCACTGATCACGTGGCTATCATGCACTGATCACGTGGTGATCATGCACTGATCACGTGACTGATCATGCACTGATCAGTGACTGATCATGCACTGATCACGTGGCTGATCATGCACTGATCACGTGGCTGATCATGCACTGATCACGTGGCTATCATGCACTGATCACGTGGCTGATCATGCACTGATCACGTGACTGATCATGCACTGATCACGTGGCTATCATGCACTACTCGTGGCTGATCATGCAATGATCATGTAGCTACCATGTACAGGTCACGTGAATGATCATACACCCATCAGGTGACTGATCATGCACTGATCACGTGGCTATCATGCACTGATCACGAGACTGATCATGCACTGATCACGTCTATATCATGCACTGATCACATGACTGCCCGTGCACTGATCACGTGGATGATCATACACTAATCTTGTGACAGATCATGCACTGATCACGTGGCTGATCATGCACTGATACCGTGACTGAGCATGGACTGATCACATGACTATCATGTAGTGATCACGTGACTTAATGGCGCTGATCATGTGACTGATCATGCGCTGATCATGTTTGCTATCATACACTGATCATGTGCCTCTGGAGGCAATAAACAAAGAGCTGAGTAGGCACGAATCAAACAGTCAGCAGGCAATAATCATGGAACTCAGGTGTGAGGAATCATGCTGCTCAGCTGGCAATAATCAAGCAGCTGAGCAGGCAGGAATTACGCAGCACAGCTGGCAATTGTCAAGCAGATGACAGGCAGGAATCGTGCAGCTCAGCTGGCAATTGTCAAGCAGATGAGCAGACAGTAATCACGCAGCTCAGCAGGCCCAGATCACGTGACTGAGCATGCACTGTTCACGTGGCTGATCATACACTGATCACGTGATGATCATGCACTGATCACTTGGATATCATGCACTGATCACGTGGCTGATCATACACTGTTCACGTGTCTGACCATGCACTGATCACGTGGCTGATCATACACTGCTCACGTAACTGATCATGCACTGATCACGTGGCTATCATGCACTGATCACGTGGCTGAACATGCACTGTTCACGTGGCTGATCACACACCTGTCACGTGACATATCATGCACTGATCACGTGGCACTCATGCACTGATCACGTGGCTGATCATACTCTGCTCACGTAACTCATGCACACATCACGTGGCTATCATGCACTGCTCACGTGGCTCGTCATGGAATGATCACGTAGCTACCATATACTGGTCACGTGACTGATCATGCACTGATCACGTAAATGATCATGCACTGTTCACGTGACTGATCATGCACTGATCACGTGACTGATCATGCACTGATCACGTGGCTATCATGCACTGCTCACGTGGCTGATCATGCAACGATCACGTAGCAACCATGTACTGGTCACGTGACTGATCATGCACTGATCACGTAATTGATCACTGATCACGTGGCTCATCATGCACTGATCACGTGGCTGATCACACATGTATCACGTGACTGATCATGCACTGATCACGTGGCTCTCATGCACTGACCACGTGGCTCTCATGCACTGATCACGTGGATATCATGCACTGATCACGTGGCTGATCACACATGTATCTCGTGACTGATCATGCACTGATCACGTGGCTATCATGCACTGATCACGTGACTGAAAATGCACTGATCACATCTAATCATGCACTGATCACATGACTGCATGCACTGATCACGTGGATGATCATACACTGATCTTGTGACTGATCATGCACTGATCACGTGGCTGATCATGCACTGATACCGTGACTGAGCATGGACTGATCACATGACTATCATGTACTGATCACGTGACTTAATGGCACTGATCATGTGACTGATCATGCGCTGATCATGTTTGCTATCATACACTGATCATGTGCCTCTGGAGGCAATAAACAAAGAGCTGAGTAGGCACGAATCAAACAGTCAGCAGGCAATAATCATGGAACTCAGGTGTGAGGAATCATGCTGCTCAGCTGGCAATAATCAAGCAGCTGAGCAGGCAGGAATTACGCAGCACAGCTGGCAATTGTCAAGCAGATGACAGGCAGGAATCGTGCAGCTCAGCTGGCAATTGTCAAGCAGATGAGCAGACAGTAATCACGCAGCTCAGCAGGCCCAGATCACGTGACTGAGCATGCACTGTTCACGTGGCTGATCATACACTGATCACGTGATGATCATGCACTGATCACTTGGATATCATGCACTGATCACGTGGCTGATCATACACTGTTCACGTGTCTGACATGCACTGATCACGTGGCTGATCATGCACTGCTCACGTAACTGATCATGCACTGATCACGTGGCTGATCATGCACTGATCACGTGGCTGATCATGCACTGATCACGTGGCTATCATGCACTGATCACGTGGCTGATCATGCACTGATCACGTGACTGATCATGCACTGATCACGTGACTGATCATGCACTGATCACGTGACTGATCATGCACTGATCACGTGGCTGATCATGCACTGATCACGTGGCTGATCATGCACTGATCACGTGACTGATCATGCACTGATCACGTGACTGATCATGCACTGATCACGTGGCTATCATGCACTGATCACGTGGCTGATCATGCACTGATCACGTGACTGATCATGCACTGATCACGTGGCTGATCATGCACTGATCACGTGACTGATCATGCACTGATCACGTGGCTGATCATGCACTGATCACGTGGCTATCATGCACTGCTCACGTGGCTGATCATGCATGATCATGCAGCTACCATGCACTGTCACGTGACTGATCATGCACTGATCACGTGACTGATCATGCACTGATCACGTGGCTATCATGCACTGATCACGTGGCTGATCATGCACTGATCACGTAGCTACCATGTACTGGTCACGTGACTGATCATGCACACATCACGTGACTGATCATGCACTGATCACGTGGCTATCATGCACTGATCACGGACTGATCATGCACTGATCACGTCTATCATGCACTGATCACGTGACTGATGCATGCACTGATCACGTGGCTGATCATGCACTGATCACGTGACTGATCATGCACTGATCACGTGGCTGATCATGCACTGATCACGTGACTGATCATGCACTGATCACGTGGCTATCATGCACTGATCACGTGGCTATCATGCACTGATCATGTGGCTGAACAGGCAATGATCACGTAGCTACCATGTACTGGTCACGTGACTGATCATGCACTGATCACGTAATTGATCATGCACTGATCATGTGGCTGATCATGCACTGATCACGTGGCTGATCATGCACTGATCACGTAACTGATCATGCACTGATCACGTGACTGATCATGCACTGATCACGTGGCTATCATGCACTGATCACGTGGCTGGACATACACTGATCACGTGCCTGATCATGCACTGATCACGTGGCTGATCATGCACTGATCACGTGACTGATCATGCACTGATCACGTGTCTGATCATGCACTGATCACGTGGCTATCATGCACTGCTCACGTGGCTGATCATGCCATGATCACGCAGCTACCATGTACTGGTCACATGACTGATCATGCACTGATCACGTGACTGATCATGCACTGATCACGTGGCTATCATGCACTACTCACGTGGCTGATCATGCAATGATCATGTAGCTACCATGTACTGGTCACGTGAATGATCATACACCCATCAGGTGACTGATCATGCACTGATCACGTGGCTATCATGCACTGATCACGAGACTGATCATGCACTGTTCACGTCTATATCATGCACTGATCACATGACTGCCCATGCACTGATCACGTGGATGATCATACACTAATCTTGTGACAGATCATGCACTGATCACGTGGCTGATCATGCACTGATACCGTGACTGAGCATGGACTGATCACATGACTATCATGTAGTGATCACGTGACTTAATGGCGCTGATCATGTGACTGATCATGCGCTGATCATGTTTGCTATCATACACTGATCATGTGCCTCTGGAGGCAATAAACAAAGAGCTGAGTAGGCACGAATCAAACAGTCAGCAGGCAATAATCATGGAACTCAGGTGTGAGGAATCATGCTGCTCAGCTGGCAATAATCAAGCAGCTGAGCAGGCAGGAATTACGCAGCACAGCTGGCAATTGTCAAGCAGATGACAGGCAGGAATCGTGCAGCTCAGCTGGCAATTGTCAAGCAGATGAGCAGACAGTAATCACGCAGCTCAGCAGGCCCAGATCACGTGACTGAGCATGCACTGTTCACGTGGCTGATCATACACTGATCACGTGATGATCATGCACTGATCACTTGGATATCATGCACTGATCACGTGGCTGATCATACACTGTTCACGTGTCTGACCATGCACTGATCACGTGGCTGATCATACACTGCTCACGTAACTGATCATGCACTGATCACGTGGCTATCATGCACTGATCACGTGGCTGAACATGCACTGTTCACGTGGCTGATCACACACCTGTCACGTGACATATCATGCACTGATCACGTGGCACTCATGCACTGATCACGTGGCTGATCATACTCTGCTCACGTAACTCATGCACATCACGTGGCTATCATGCACTGCTCACGTGGCTCGTCATGGAATGATCACGTAGCAACCATATACTGGTCACGTGACTGATCATGCAAAGATCACGTAAATGATCATGCACTGTTCACGTGACTGATCATGTACTGATCACGTGACTGATCATGCACTGATCACGTGGCTATCATGCACTGCTCACGTGGCTGATCATGCACGATCACGTAGCAACCATGTACTGGTCACGTGACTGATCATGCACTGATCACGTAATTGATCATGCACTGATCACGTGGCTGATCATGCACTGATCACGTGGCTGATCATACACTGATCACGTGACTGATCATGCACTGATCACGTGGCTATCATGCACTGATCACGTGGCTGATCATGCACTGATCACGTGGCTGATCATGCACTGATCACGTGACTGATCATGCACTGATCACGTGGCATCATGCACTGATCACGTGGCTGATCATGCACTGATCACGTGACTCATGCACTGATCACGTGGCTATCATGCACTGATCACGTGGCTGATCATGCACTGATCACGTGGCTATCATGCACTGATCACGTGGCTGATCATGCACTGATCACGTGACTGATCATGCACTGATCACGTGGCTGATCATGCACTGATCACGTGGCTGATCATGCACTGATCACGTGGCTGATCATGCACTGATCACGTGGCTATCATGCACTGATCACGTGACTGATCATGCACTGATCACGTGATTGATCATGCACTGATCACGTGGCTGATCATGCACTGATCACGTGGCTGATCACACTGATCACGTGACTGATCATGCACTGATCACGTGGCTGATCATGCACTGATCACGTGGCTGTCATGCACTGATCACGTGGCTGATCATGCAATGATCACGTAGCTACCATGCACTGATCACGTGACTGATCATGCACTGATCACGTGACTGATCATGCACTGATCACGTGGCTGATCATGCACTGATCACGTGGCTGATCATGCACTGATCACGTGACTGATCATGCACTGATCACGTGACTGATCATGCACTGATCACGTGGCTATCATGCACTGATCACGTGGCTGATCATGCACTGATCACGTGCCTGATCATGCACTGATCACGTGGCTGATCATGCACTGATCACGTGACTGATCATGCACTGATCACGTGGCTGATCATGATGATCACGTGGCTATCATGCACTGATCACGTGGCTGATCATGCATGATCACGCAGCTACCATGTACTGATCACATGACTGATCATGCACTGATCACGTGACTGATCATGCACTGATCACGTGGCTATCATGCACTACTCACGTGGCTGATCATGCAATGATCATGCTACCATGTACTGGTCACGTGAATGATCATGCACTGATCAGGTGACTGATCATGCACTGATCACGTGGCTATCATGCACTGATCACGTGACTGATCATGCACTGATCACGTCTATATCATGCACTGATCACATGACTGATCATGCACTGATCACGTGGATGATCATGCACTGATCATGTGACAGATCATGCACTGATCACGTGGCTGATCATGCACTGATCACGTGACTGATCATGCACTGATCACGTGGCTATCATGCACTGATCACGTGGCTATCATGCACTGATCATGTGGCTGATCATGCACTGATCACGTAGCTATCATGCACTGATCACGTGACTGATCATGCACTGATCACGTAATTGATCATGCACTGATCACGTGGCTCATGCACTGATCACGTGGCTGATCATGCACTGATCACGTGACTGATCATGCACTGATCACGTGACTGATCATGCACTGATCACGTGGCTATCATGCACTGATCACGTGGCTGATCATGCACTGATCACGTGGCTGATCATGCACTGATCACGTGGCTGATCATGCACTGATCACGTGACTGATCATGCACTGATCACGTGGCTGATCATGCACTGATCACGTGGCTATCATGCACTGATCACGTGGCTGATCATGCATGATCACGCAGCTATCATGCACTGATCACGTGACTGATCATGCACTGATCACGTGACTGATCATGCACTGATCACGTGGCTATCATGCACTGATCACGTGGCTGATCATGCACTGATCACGTGGCTACATGCACTGATCACGTGACTGATCATGCACTGATCACGTGACTGATCATGCACTGATCACGTGGCTATCATGCACTGATCACGTGGCTGATCATACACTGATCACGTAACTCATGCACACATCACGTGGCTATCATGCACTGCTCACGTGGCTGTCATGCAATGATCACGTAGCTACCATATACTGGTCACGTGACTGATCATGCACTGATCACGTAAATGATCATGCACTGATCACGTGACTGATCATGCACTGATCACGTGACTGATCATGCACTGATCACGTGGCTATCATGCACTGCTCACGTGGCTGATCATGCACGATCACGTAGCTACCATGTACTGGTCACGTGACTGATCATGCACTGATCACGTAATTGATCATGCACTGATCACGTGGCTGATCATGCACTGATCACGTGGCTGATCATGCACTGATCACGTGACTGATCATGCACTGATCACGTGGCTATCATGCACTGATCACGTGGCTGATCATGCACTGATCACGTGGCTGATCATGCACTGATCACGTGACTGATCATGCACTGATCACGTGGCATCATGCACTGATCACGTGGCTGATCATGCACTGATCACGTGACTCATGCACTGATCACGTGGCTATCATGCACTGATCACGTGGCTGATCATGCACTGATCACGTGGCTATCATGCACTGATCACGTGGCTGATCATGCACTGATCACGTGACTGATCATGCACTGATCACGTGGCTGATCATGCACTGATCACGTGGCTATCATGCACTGATCACGTGGCTGATCATGCACTGATCACGTGCTACCATGTACTGATCACGTGACTGATCATGCACTGATCACGTGGCTGATCATGCACTGATCACGTGGCTGATCATGCACTGATCACGTGGCTGATCACACATGTATCACGTGACTGATCATGCACTGATCACGTGGCTATCATGCACTGATCACGTGACTGATCATGCACTGATCACGTCTATATCATGCACTGATCACATGACTGCCCATGCACTGATCACGTGGATGATCATACACTAATCTTGTGACAGATCATGCACTGATCACGTGGCTGATCATGCACTGATACCGTGACTGAGCATGGACTGATCACATGACTATCATGTAGTGATCACGTGACTTAATGGCGCTGATCATGTGACTGATCATGCGCTGATCATGTTTGCTATCATACACTGATCATGTGCCTCTGGAGGCAATAAACAAAGAGCTGAGTAGGCACGAATCAAACAGTCAGCAGGCAATAATCATGGAACTCAGGTGTGAGGAATCATGCTGCTCAGCTGGCAATAATCAAGCAGCTGAGCAGGCAGGAATTACGCAGCACAGCTGGCAATTGTCAAGCAGATGACAGGCAGGAATCGTGCAGCTCAGCTGGCAATTGTCAAGCAGATGAGCAGACAGTAATCACGCAGCTCAGCAGGCCCAGATCACGTGACTGAGCATGCACTGTTCACGTGGCTGATCATACACTGATCACGTGATGATCATGCACTGATCACTTGGATATCATGCACTGATCACGTGGCTGATCATACACTGTTCACGTGTCTGACCATGCACTGATCACGTGGCTGATCATACACTGCTCACGTAACTGATCATGCACTGATCACGTGGCTGATCATGCACTGATCACGTGGCTGATCATGCACTGATCACGTGGCTATCATGCACTGATCACGTGGCTGATCATGCACTGATCACGTGGCTGATCATGCACTGATCACGTGACTGATCATGCACTGATCACGTGACTGATCATGCACTGATCACGTGACTGATCATGCACTGATCACGTGGCTGATCATGCACTGATCACGTGACTGATCATGCACTGATCACGTGGCTATCATGCACTGATCACGTGGCTGATCATGCACTGATCACGTAGCTACCATGTACTGGTCACGTGACTGATCATGCACTGATCACGTAATTGATCATGCACTGATCACGTGGCTGATCATGCACTGATCACGTGGCTGATCATGCACTGATCACGTGACTGATCATGCACTGATCACGTGGCTATCATGCACTGATCACGTGGCTGATCATGCACTGATCACGTGGCTATCATGCACTGATCACGTGGCTGATCATGCACTGATCACGTGACTGATCATGCACTGATCACGTGACTGATCATGCACTGATCACGTGGCTATCATGCACTGATCACGTGGCTGATCATGCACTGTCACGTGACTGATCATGCACTGATCACGTGACTGATCATGCACTGATCACGTGGCTATCATGCACTACTCACGTGGCTGATCATGCAATGATCATGTAGCTACCATGTACTGGTCACGTGACTGATCATACACCCATCAGGTGACTGATCATGCACTGATCACGTGGCTGATCATGCACTGATCACGTGACTGATCATGCACTGATCACGTGACTGATCATGCACTGATCACATGGCTATCATGCACTGATCACGTGGCTGATCATGCACTGATCACGTGGCTGATCATGCACTGATACCGTGACTGAGCATGGACTGATCACATGACTATCATGTAGTGATCACGTGACTTAATGGCGCTGATCATGTGACTGATCATGCGCTGATCATGTTTGCTATCATACACTGATCATGTGCCTCTGGAGGCAATAAACAAAGAGCTGAGTAGGCACGAATCAAACAGTCAGCAGGCAATAATCATGGAACTCAGGTGTGAGGAATCATGCTGCTCAGCTGGCAATAATCAAGCAGCTGAGCAGGCAGGAATTACGCAGCACAGCTGGCAATTGTCAAGCAGATGACAGGCAGGAATCGTGCAGCTCAGCTGGCAATTGTCAAGCAGATGAGCAGACAGTAATCACGCAGCTCAGCAGGCCCAGATCACGTGACTGAGCATGCACTGTTCACGTGGCTGATCATACACTGATCACGTGATGATCATGCACTGATCACGTGACTATCATGCACTGATCACGTGGCTGATCATACACTGTTCACGTGTCTGACCATGCACTGATCACGTGGCTGATCATACACTGCTCACGTAACTGATCATGCACTGATCACGTGGCTATCATGCACTGATCACGTGGCTGATCATGCACTGATCACGTGGCTATCATGCACTGATCACGTGACTGATCATGCACTGATCACGTGGCTGATCATGCACTGATCACGTGGCTGATCATGCACTGATCACGTGACTGATCATGCACTGATCACGTGGCTATCATGCACTGATCACGTGGCTGATCATGCACTGATCACGTAGCTACCATGTACTGGTCACGTGACTGATCATGCACTGATCACGTAACTGATCATGCACTGATCACGTGGCTGATCATGCACTGATCACGTGACTGATCATGCACTGATCACGTGGCTATCATGCACTGATCACGTGGCTGATCATGCACTGATCACGTAGCTACCATGTACTGGTCACGTGACTGATCATGCACTGATCACGTAATTGATCATGCACTGATCACGTGGCTGATCATGCACTGATCACGTGACTGATCATGCACTGATCACGTGACTGATCATGCACTGATCACGTGGCTATCATGCACTGATCACGTGGCTGATCATGCACTGATCACGTGCCTGATCATGCACTGATCACATGACTGATCATGCACTGATCACGTGACTGATCATGCACTGATCACGTGGCTATCATGCACTGACTCACGTGGCTGATCATGCAATGATCACGTAGCTACCATGTACTGGTCACGTGACTGATCATGCACTGATCACGTGACTGATCATGCACTGATCACGTGGCTATCATGCACTGATCACGTGGCTGATCATGCACTGATCACTGCCTGGTCATGCACTGATCACGTGACTGATCATGCACTGATCACGTGGCATCATGCACTGATCACCTGACTGATCATGCACTGATCACGTGGCTGATCATGCACTGATCACGTGGCTATCATGCACTGATCACGTGGCTGATCATGCACTGATACCGTGACTGAGCATGGACTGATCACATGACTATCATGTAGTGATCACGTGACTTAATGGCGCTGATCATGTGACTGATCATGCGCTGATCATGTTTGCTATCATACACTGATCATGTGCCTCTGGAGGCAATAAACAAAGAGCTGAGTAGGCACGAATCAAACAGTCAGCAGGCAATAATCATGGAACTCAGGTGTGAGGAATCATGCTGCTCAGCTGGCAATAATCAAGCAGCTGAGCAGGCAGGAATTACGCAGCACAGCTGGCAATTGTCAAGCAGATGACAGGCAGGAATCGTGCAGCTCAGCTGGCAATTGTCAAGCAGATGAGCAGACAGTAATCACGCAGCTCAGCAGGCCCAGATCACGTGACTGAGCATGCACTGTTCACGTGGCTGATCATACACTGATCACGTGATGATCATGCACTGATCACTTGGATATCATGCACTGATCACGTGGCTGATCATACACTGTTCACGTGTCTGACCATGCACTGATCACGTGGCTGATCATACACTGCTCACGTAACTGATCATGCACTGATCACGTGGCTATCATGCACTGATCACGTGGCTGAACATGCACTGTTCACGTGGCTGATCACACACTGTCACGTGACATATCATGCACTGATCACGTGGCACTCATGCACTGATCACGTGGCTGATCATACTCTGCTCACGTAACTCATGCACACATCACGTGGCTATCATGCACTGCTCACGTGGCTCGTCATGGAATGATCACGTAGCTACCATATACTGGTCACGTGACTGATCATGCACTGATCACGTAAATGATCATGCACTGTTCACGTGACTGATCATGTACTGATCACGTGACTGATCATGCACTGATCACGTGGCTATCATGCTCTGCTCACGTGGCTGATCATGCAACGATCACGTAGCAACCATGTACTGGTCACGTGACTGATCATGCACTGATCACGTAATTGATCCTGCACTGATCACGTGGCTCATCATGCACTGATCACGTGGCTGATCACACATGTATCACGTGACTGATCATGCACTGATCACGTGGCTCTCATGCACTGATCACGTGGCTGTCATGCACTGATCACGTGGATATCATGCACTGATCACGTGGCTGATCACACACGTCACGTGACTGATCATGCACTGATCACGTGGCTATCATGCACTGATCACGTGGCTATCATGCACTGATCACGTGGCTGATCATGCAATGATCACGTAGCTACCATGCACTGATCACGTGACTGATCATGCACTGATCACGTGATTGATCATGCACTGATCACGTGGCTGATCATGCACTGATCACGTGGCTGATCACACATGATCACGTGACTGATCATGCACTGATCACGTGGCTATCATGCACTGATCACGTGACTGATCATGCACTGATCACGTCTATATCATGCACTGATCACATGACTGCCCATGCACTGATCACGTGGATGATCATACACTGATCACGTGACTGATCATGCACTGATCACGTGGCTGATCATGCACTGATCACGTGGCTGTCATGCACTGATCACGTGGCTGATCATGCAATGATCACGTAGCTACCATGCACTGATCACGTGACTGATCATGCACTGATCACGTAATTGATCATGCACTGATCACGTGGCTGATCATGCACTGATCACGTGGCTGATCATGCACTGATCACATAACTGATCATGCACTGATCACGTGACTGATCATGCACTGATCACGTGGCTATCATGCACTGATCACGTGGCTGACATGCACTGATCATGTGCCTGATCATGCACTGATCACGTGGCTGATCATGCACTGATCACGTGACTGATCATGCACTGATCACGTGGCTGATCATGCACTGATCACGTGGCTATCATGCACTGATCACGTGGCTGATCATGCATGATCACGCACCTACCATGTACTGATCACGTGACTGATCATGCACTGATCACGTGACTGATCATGCACTGATCACGTGGCTATCATGCACTGATCACGTGGCTGATCATGCAATGATCATGTAGCTACCATGTACTGATCACGTGACTGATCATGCACTGATCACGTGACTGATCATGCACTGATCACGTGGCTATCATGCACTGATCACTGATCATGCACTGATCACGTCTATCATGCACTGATCACGTGACTGCCATGCACTGATCACGTGGCTGATCATGCACTGATCACGTGACTGATCATGCACTGATCACGTGGCTGATCATGCACTGATCACGTGACTGATCATGCACTGATCACGTGGCTATCATGCACTGATCACGTGGCTGATCATGCAATGATCACGTGCTATCATGCACTGATCACGTGACTGATCATGCACTGATCACGTAATTGATCATGCACTGATCATGGCTGATCATGCACTGATCACGTGGCTGATCATGCACTGATCACGTGACTGATCATGCACTGATCACGTGACTGATCATGCACTGATCACGTGGCTATCATGCACTGATCACGTGGCTGATCATACACTGATCACGTGACTGATCATGCACTGATCACGTGGCTGATCATGCACTGATCACGTGACTGATCATGCACTGATCACGTGACTGATCATGCACTGATCACGTGGCTATCATGCACTGCTCGTGGCTGATCATGCCATGATCACGCAGCTACCATGTACTGGTCACATGACTGATCATGCACTGATCACGTGACTGATCATGCAGTGATCACGTGGCTATCATGCACTACTCACGTGGCTGATCATGCAATGATCATGTAGCTACCATGTACAGGTCACGTGAATGATCATACACCCATCAGGTGACTGATCATGCACTGATCACGTGGCTATCATGCACTGATCACGAGACTGATCATGCACTGATCACGTCTATATCATGCACTGATCACATGACTGCCCATGCACTGATCACGTGGATGATCATACACTAATCATGTGACAGATCATGCACTGATCACGTGGCTGATCATGCACTGATACCGTGACTGAGCATGGACTGATCACATGACTATCATGTAGTGATCACGTGACTTAATGGCGCTGATCATGTGACTGATCATGCGCTGATCATGTTTGCTATCATACACTGATCATGTGCCTCTGGAGGCAATAAACAAAGAGCTGAGTAGGCACGAATCAAACAGTCAGCAGGCAATAATCATGGAACTCAGGTGTGAGGAATCATGCTGCTCAGCTGGCAATAATCAAGCAGCTGAGCAGGCAGGAATTACGCAGCACAGCTGGCAATTGTCAAGCAGATGACAGGCAGGAATCGTGCAGCTCAGCTGGCAATTGTCAAGCAGATGAGCAGACAGTAATCACGCAGCTCAGCAGGCCCAGATCACGTGACTGAGCATGCACTGTTCACGTGGCTGATCATACACTGATCACGTGATGATCATGCACTGATCACTTGGATATCATGCACTGATCACGTGGCTGATCATACACTGTTCACGTGTCTGACCATGCACTGATCACGTGGCTGATCATACACTGCTCACGTAACTGATCATGCACTGATCACGTGGCTATCATGCACTGATCACGTGGCTGAACATGCACTGTTCACGTGGCTGATCACACACTGTCACGTGACATATCATGCACTGATCACGTGGCACTCATGCACTGATCACGTGGCTGATCATACTCTGCTCACGTAACTCATGCACACATCACGTGGCTATCATGCACTGCTCACGTGGCTCGTCATGGAATGATCACGTAGCTAACCATATACTGGTCACGTGACTGATCATGCAAGATCACGTAAATGATCATGCACTGTTCACGTGACTGATCATGTACTGATCACGTGACTGATCATGCACTGATCACGTGGCTATCATGCTCTGCTCACGTGGCTGATCATGCAACGATCACGTAGCAACCATGTACTGGTCACGTGACTGATCATGCACTGATCACGTAATTGATCCTGCACTGATCACGTGGCTCATCATGCACTGATCACGTGGCTGATCACACATGTATCACGTGACTGATCATGCACTGATCACGTGGCTCTCATGCACTGATCACGTGGCTGTCATGCACTGATCACGTGGATATCATGCACTGATCACGTGGCTGATCACACACGTATCACATGACTGATCATGCACTGATCACGTGGCTATCATGCACTGATCACGTGGCTATCATGCACTGATCACGTGGCTGATCATGCAATGATCACGTAGCTACCATGTACTGGTCACGTGACTGATCATGCACTGATCACGTGATTGATCATGCACTGATCACGTGGCTGATCATGCACTGATCACGTGGCTGATCACACTGATCACGTGACTGATCATGCACTGATCACGTGGCTATCATGCACTGATCACGTGACTGATCATGCACTGATCACGTCTATATCATGCACTGATCACGTGACTGATCATGCACTGATCACGTGGATGATCATGCACTGATCACGTGACTGATCATGCACTGATCACGTGGCTGATCATGCACTGATCACGTGGCTGATCATGCACTGATCACGTGGCTGATCATGCACTGATCACGTGCTATCATGCACTGATCACGTGACTGATCATGCACTGATCACGTGATTGATCATGCACTGATCACGTGGCTGATCATGCACTGATCACGTGGCTGATCATGCACTGATCACGTGACTGATCATGCACTGATCACGTGACTGATCATGCACTGATCACGTGGCTATCATGCACTGATCACGTGGCTGATCATGCACTGATCACGTGCCTGATCATGCACTGATCACGTGGCTGATCATGCACTGATCACGTGACTGATCATGCACTGATCACGTGGCTGATCATGCACTGATCACGTGGCTATCATGCACTGATCACGTGGCTGATCATGCATGATCACGTGGCTATCATGCACTGGTCACGTGACTGATCATGCACTGATCACGTGACTGATCATGCACTGATCACGTGGCTATCATGCACTATCACGTGGCTGATCATGCACTGATCACGTAGCTACCATGCACTGGTCACGTGACTGATCATGCACTGATCACGTGACTGATCATGCACTGATCACGTGGCTATCATGCACTGATCACGTGACTGATCATGCACTGATCACGTCTATATCATGCACTGATCACGTGACTGATCATGCACTGATCACGTGGCTGATCATGCACTGATCACGTGACTGATCATGCACTGATCACGTGGCTGATCATGCACTATCACGTGACTGATCATGCACTGATCACGTGGCTATCATGCACTGATCACGTGGCTGATCATGCACTGATCACGTGGCTACCATGTACTGGTCACGTGACTGATCATGCACTGATCACGTAATTGATCATGCACTGATCATGTGGCTGATCATGCACTGATCACGTGGCTGATCATGCACTGATCACGTAACTGATCATGCACTGATCACGTGACTGATCATGCACTGATCACGTGGCTATCATGCACTGATCACGTGGCTGATCATGCACTGATCACGTGCCTGGTCATGCACTGATCACGTGGCTGATCATGCACTGATCACGTGACTGATCATGCACTGATCACGTGACTGATCATGCACTGATCACGTGGCTATCATGCACTGCTCACGTGGCTGATCATGCATGATCACGCAGCTACCATGTACTGGTCACATGACTGATCATGCACTGATCACGTGACTGATCATGCAGTGATCACGTGGCTATCATGCACTACTCACGTGGCTGATCATGCAATGATCATGTAGCTACCATGTACAGGTCACGTGAATGATCATACACCCATCAGGTGACTGATCATGCACTGATCACGTGGCTATCATGCACTGATCACGAGACTGATCATGCACTGATCACGTCTATATCATGCACTGATCACATGACTGCCCATGCACTGATCACGTGGATGATCATACACTAATCATGTGACAGATCATGCACTGATCACGTGGCTGATCATGCACTGATACCGTGACTGAGCATGGACTGATCACATGACTATCATGTAGTGATCACGTGACTTAATGGCGCTGATCATGTGACTGATCATGCGCTGATCATGTTTGCTATCATACACTGATCATGTGCCTCTGGAGGCAATAAACAAAGAGCTGAGTAGGCACGAATCAAACAGTCAGCAGGCAATAATCATGGAACTCAGCTGTGAGGAATCATGCTGCTCAGCTGGCAATAATCAAGCAGCTGAGCAGGCAGGAATTACGCAGCACAGCTGGCAATTGTCAAGCAGATGACAGGCAGGAATCGTGCAGCTCAGCTGGCAATTGTCAAGCAGATGAGCAGACAGTAATCACGCAGCTCAGCAGGCCCAGATCACGTGACTGAGCATGCACTGTTCACGTGGCTGATCATACACTGATCACGTGATGATCATGCACTGATCACTTGGATATCATGCACTGATCACGTGGCTGATCATACACTGTTCACGTGTCTGACCATGCACTGATCACGTGGCTGATCATACACTGCTCACGTAACTGATCATGCACTGATCACGTGGCTATCATGCACTGATCACGTGGCTGAACATGCACTGTTCACGTGGCTGATCACACACCTGTCACGTGACATATCATGCACTGATCACGTGGCACTCATGCACTGATCACGTGGCTGATCATACTCTGCTCACGTAACTCATGCACACATCACGTGGCTATCATGCACTGCTCACGTGGCTCGTCATGGAATGATCACGTAGCTACCATATACTGGTCACGTGACTGATCATGCACAGATCACGTAAATGATCATGCACTGTTCACGTGACTGATCATGTACTGATCACGTGACTGATCATGCACTGATCACGTGGCTATCATGCTCTGCTCACGTGGCTGATCATGCAACGATCACGTAGCAACCATGTACTGGTCACGTGACTGATCATGCACTGATCACGTAATTGATCATGCACTGATCACGTGGCTGATCATGCACTGATCACGTGACTCATGCACATCACGTGGCTATCATGCACTGATCACGTGGCTGATCATGCACTGATCACGTGGATATCATGCACTGATCACGTGGCTGATCACACACTGATCACGTGACTGATCATGCACTGATCACGTGGCTATCATGCACTGATCACGTGGCTATCATGCACTGATCACGTGGCTGATCATGCAATGATCATGTATGATCACGTGACTGATCATGCACTGATCACGTGGCTGATCATGCACTGATCACGTGGCTGATCATGCACTGATCACGTGGCTGATCATACATGATCACGTGACTGATCATGCACTGATCACGTGGCTATCATGCACTGATCACGAGACTGATCATGCACTGATCACGTCTATATCATGCACTGATCACATGACTGCCCATGCACTGATCACGTGGATGATCATACACTAATCATGTGACAGATCATGCACTGATCACGTGGCTGATCATGCACTGATACCGTGACTGAGCATGGACTGATCACATGACTATCATGTAGTGATCACGTGACTTAATGGCGCTGATCATGTGACTGATCATGCGCTGATCATGTTTGCTATCATACACTGATCATGTGCCTCTGGAGGCAATAAACAAAGAGCTGAGTAGGCACGAATCAAACAGTCAGCAGGCAATAATCATGGAACTCAGCTGTGAGGAATCATGCTGCTCAGCTGGCAATAATCAAGCAGCTGAGCAGGCAGGAATTACGCAGCACAGCTGGCAATTGTCAAGCAGATGACAGGCAGGAATCGTGCAGCTCAGCTGGCAATTGTCAAGCAGATGAGCAGACAGTAATCACGCAGCTCAGCAGGCCCAGATCACGTGACTGAGCATGCACTGTTCACGTGGCTGATCATACACTGATCACGTGATGATCATGCACTGATCACTTGGATATCATGCACTGATCACGTGGCTGATCATACACTGTTCACGTGTCTGACCATGCACTGATCACGTGGCTGATCATACACTGCTCACGTGACTGATCATGCACTGATCACGTGGCTGATCATGCACTGATCACGTGGCTGATCATGCACTGATCACGTGGCTGATCATGCACTGATCACGTGGCTGATCATGCACTGATCACGTGGCTATCATGCACTGATCACGTGGCTGATCATGCAATGATCACGTAGCTACCATGCACTGATCACGTGACTGATCATGCACTGATCACGTAACTGATCATGCACTGATCACGTGGCTGATCATGCACTGATCACGTGACTGATCATGCACTGATCACGTGACTGATCATGCACTGATCACGTGGCTGATCATGCACTGATCACGTGGCTGATCATGCACTGATCACGTGACTGATCATGCACTGATCACGTGACTGATCATGCACTGATCACGTGGCTATCATGCACTGATCACGTGGCTGATCATGCACTGATCACGTAGCTACCATGCACTGATCACGTGACTGATCATGCACTGATCACGTGGCTGATCATGCACTGATCACGTGGACTGATCATGCACTGATCACGTGGCTGATCATGCACTGATCACGTGACTGATCATGCACTGATCACGTGGCTATCATGCACTGATCACGTGGCTGATCATGCACTGATCACGTGGCTATCATGCACTGATCACGTGGCTGATCATGCACTGATCACGTGACTGATCATGCACTGATCACGTGACTGATCATGCACTGATCACGTGGCTGATCATGCACTGATCACGTGGCTGATCATGCACTGATCACGTGGCTGATCATGCACTGATCACGTGCCTGATCATGCACTGATCACGTGACTGATCATGCACTGATCACATGGCTATCATGCACTGATCACGTGGCTGATCATGCACTGATCACGTGGCTGATCATGCACTGATACCGTGACTGAGCATGGACTGATCACATGACTATCATGTAGTGATCACGTGACTTAATGGCGCTGATCATGTGACTGATCATGCGCTGATCATGTTTGCTATCATACACTGATCATGTGCCTCTGGAGGCAATAAACAAAGAGCTGAGTAGGCACGAATCAAACAGTCAGCAGGCAATAATCATGGAACTCAGCTGTGAGGAATCATGCTGCTCAGCTGGCAATAATCAAGCAGCTGAGCAGGCAGGAATTACGCAGCACAGCTGGCAATTGTCAAGCAGATGACAGGCAGGAATCGTGCAGCTCAGCTGGCAATTGTCAAGCAGATGAGCAGACAGTAATCACGCAGCTCAGCAGGCCCAGATCACGTGACTGAGCATGCACTGTTCACGTGGCTGATCATACACTGATCACGTGATGATCATGCACTGATCACGTGATATCATGCACTGATCACGTGGCTGATCATACACTGTTCACGTGTCTGACCATGCACTGATCACGTGGCTGATCATACACTGCTCACGTAACTGATCATGCACTGATCACGTGGCTATCATGCACTGATCACGTGGCTGATCATGCACTGATCACGTGGCTATCATGCACTGTCACGTGACTGATCATGCACTGATCACGTGGCTGATCATGCACTGATCACGTGGCTGATCATGCACTGATCACGTGACTGATCATGCACTGATCACGTGGCTATCATGCACTGATCACGTGGCTGATCATGCACTGATCACGTAGCTACCATGTACTGGTCACGTGACTGATCATGCACTGATCACGTAACTGATCATGCACTGATCACGTGGCTGATCATGCACTGATCACGTGACTGATCATGCACTGATCACGTGACTGATCATGCACTGATCACGTGGCTATCATGCACTGATCACGTGGCTGATCATGCACTGATCACGCAGCTACCATGTACTGATCACGTGACTGATCATGCACTGATCACGTAATTGATCATGCACTGATCACGTGGCTGATCATGCACTGATCACGTGACTGATCATGCACTGATCACGTGACTGATCATGCACTGATCACGTGGCTATCATGCACTGATCACGTGGCTGATCATGCACTGATCACGTGCCTGATCATGCACTGATCACATGACTGATCATGCACTGATCACGTGACTGATCATGCACTGATCACGTGGCTATCATGCACTGATCACGTGGCTGATCATGCACTGATCACGTAGCTACCATGTACTGGTCACGTGACTGATCATGCACTGATCACGTGACTGATCATGCACTGATCACGTGGCTATCATGCACTGATCACGTGGCTGATCATGCACTGATCACGTGCCTGATCATGCACTGATCACGTGACTGATCATGCACTGATCACGTGCTGTCATGCACTGATCACGTGGCTGATCATGCACTGATCACGTGGCTGATCATGCACTGATCACGTGGCTATCATGCACTGATCACGTGGCTGATCATGCACTGATCACGTCTATATCATGCACTGATCACATGACTGCATGCACTGATCACGTGGATGATCATGCACTGATCATGTGACAGATCATGCACTGATCACGTGGCTGATCATGCACTATCACGTGACTGATCATGCACTGATCACGTGGCTATCATGCACTGATCACGTGGCTATCATGCACTGATCACGTGGCTGATCATGCACTGATCACGTGTCTGATCATGCACTGATCACGTGGCTGATCATACACTGATCACGTAACTGATCATGCACTGATCACGTGGCTATCATGCACTGATCACGTGGCTGAACATGCACTGTTCACGTGGCTGATCACACACTGTCACGTGACATATCATGCACTGATCACGTGGCACTCATGCACTGATCACGTGGCTGATCTCTGCTCACGTAACTCATGCACACATCACGTGGCTATCATGCACTGATCACGTGGCTGTCATGGAATGATCACGTAGCAACCATATACTGGTCACGTGACTGATCATGCACTGATCACGTAAATGATCATGCACTGATCACGTGACTGATCATGCACTGATCACGTGACTGATCATGCACTGATCACGTGGCTATCATGCACTGCTCACGTGGCTGATCATGCACGATCACGTAGCAACCATGTACTGGTCACGTGACTGATCATGCACTGATCACGTAATTGATCATGCACTGATCACGTGGCTGATCATGCACTGATCACGTGGCTGATCACACATGTATCACGTGACTGATCATGCACTGATCACGTGGCTCTCATGCACTGATCACGTGGCTGTCATGCACTGATCACGTGGATATCATGCACTGATCACGTGGCTGATCACACGTATCACATGACTGATCATGCACTGATCACGTGGCTATCATGCACTGATCACGTGGCTATCATGCACTGATCACGTGGCTGATCATGCAATGATCACGTAGCTACCATGTACTGGTCACGTGACTGATCATGCACTGATCACGTAATTGATCATGCACTGATCATGTGGCTGATCATGCACTGATCACGTGGCTGATCATACTGATCACATAACTGATCATGCACTGATCACGTGACTGATCATGCACTGATCACGTGGCTATCATGCACTGATCACGTGGCTGACATACACTGATCACGTGCCTGGTCATGCACTGATCACGTGGCTGATCATGCACTGATCACGTGACTGATCATGCACTGATCACGTGACTGATCATGCACTGATCACGTGGCTATCATGCACTGCTCACGTGGCTGATCATGCCATGATCACGCAGCTACCATGTACTGGTCACATGACTGATCATGCACTGATCACGTGACTGATCATGCAGTGATCACGTGGCTATCATGCACTACTCACGTGGCTGATCATGCAATGATCATGTAGCTACCATGTACAGGTCACGTGAATGATCATACACCCATCAGGTGACTGATCATGCACTGATCACGTGGCTATCATGCACTGATCACGAGACTGATCATGCACTGATCACGTCTATATCATGCACTGATCACATGACTGCCCATGCACTGATCACGTGGATGATCATACACTAATCATGTGACAGATCATGCACTGATCACGTGGCTGATCATGCACTGATACCGTGACTGAGCATGGACTGATCACATGACTATCATGTAGTGATCACGTGACTTAATGGCGCTGATCATGTGACTGATCATGCGCTGATCATGTTTGCTATCATACACTGATCATGTGCCTCTGGAGGCAATAAACAAAGAGCTGAGTAGGCACGAATCAAACAGTCAGCAGGCAATAATCATGGAACTCAGGTGTGAGGAATCATGCTGCTCAGCTGGCAATAATCAAGCAGCTGAGCAGGCAGGAATTACGCAGCACAGCTGGCAATTGTCAAGCAGATGACAGGCAGGAATCGTGCAGCTCAGCTGGCAATTGTCAAGCAGATGAGCAGACAGTAATCACGCAGCTCAGCAGGCCCAGATCACGTGACTGAGCATGCACTGTTCACGTGGCTGATCATACACTGATCACGTGATGATCATGCACTGATCACTTGGATATCATGCACTGATCACGTGGCTGATCATACACTGTTCACGTGTCTGACCATGCACTGATCACGTGGCTGATCATACACTGCTCACGTAACTGATCATGCACTGATCACGTGGCTATCATGCACTGATCACGTGGCTGAACATGCACTGTTCACGTGGCTGATCACACACCTGTCACGTGACATATCATGCACTGATCACGTGGCACTCATGCACTGATCACGTGGCTGATCATACTCTGCTCACGTAACTCATGCACACATCACGTGGCTATCATGCACTGCTCACGTGGCTCGTCATGGAATGATCACGTAGCTACCATATACTGGTCACGTGACTGATCATGCACAGATCACGTAAATGATCATGCACTGTTCACGTGACTGATCATGTACTGATCACGTGACTGATCATGCACTGATCACGTGGCTATCATGCTCTGCTCACGTGGCTGATCATGCAACGATCACGTAGCAACCATGTACTGGTCACGTGACTGATCATGCACTGATCACGTAATTGATCATGCACTGATCACGTGGCTCATGCACTGATCACGTGGCTGATCATGCACTGATCACGTGACTGATCATGCACTGATCACGTGGCTATCATGCACTGATCACGTGGCTGATCATGCACTGATCACGTGGCTGATCACACACTGATCACGTGACTATCATGCACTGATCACGTGGCATCATGCACTGATCACGTGGCTGATCATGCACTGATCACGTGACTCATGCACTGATCACGTGGCTATCATGCACTGATCACGTGGCTGATCATGCACTGATCACGTGGCTATCATGCACTGATCACGTGGCTGATCATGCACTATCACATGACTGATCATGCACTGATCACGTGGCTGATCATGCACTGATCACGTGGCTATCATGCACTGATCACGTGGCTGATCATGCAATGATCACGTAGCTACCATGTACTGGTCACGTGACTGATCATGCACTGATCACGTGGCTGATCATGCACTGATCACGTGGCTGATCATGCACTGATCACGTGGCTGATCACACATGATCACGTGACTGATCATGCACTGATCACGTGGCTATCATGCACTGATCACGAGACTGATCATGCACTGATCACGTCTATATCATGCACTGATCACATGACTGCCCATGCACTGATCACGTGGATGATCATACACTAATCATGTGACAGATCATGCACTGATCACGTGGCTGATCATGCACTGATACCGTGACTGAGCATGGACTGATCACATGACTATCATGTAGTGATCACGTGACTTAATGGCGCTGATCATGTGACTGATCATGCGCTGATCATGTTTGCTATCATACACTGATCATGTGCCTCTGGAGGCAATAAACAAAGAGCTGAGTAGGCACGAATCAAACAGTCAGCAGGCAATAATCATGGAACTCAGGTGTGAGGAATCATGCTGCTCAGCTGGCAATAATCAAGCAGCTGAGCAGGCAGGAATTACGCAGCACAGCTGGCAATTGTCAAGCAGATGACAGGCAGGAATCGTGCAGCTCAGCTGGCAATTGTCAAGCAGATGAGCAGACAGTAATCACGCAGCTCAGCAGGCCCAGATCACGTGACTGAGCATGCACTGTTCACGTGGCTGATCATACACTGATCACGTGATGATCATGCACTGATCACTTGGATATCATGCACTGATCACGTGGCTGATCATACACTGTTCACGTGTCTGACCATGCACTGATCACGTGGCTGATCATACACTGCTCACGTGACTGATCATGCACTGATCACGTGGCTGATCATGCACTGATCACGTGGCTGATCATGCACTGATCACGTGGCTGATCATGCACTGATCACGTGGCTATCATGCACTGATCACGTGGCTGATCATGCACTGATCACGTGGCTGATCATGCACTGATCACGTAGCTCCATGCACTGATCACGTGACTGATCATGCACTGATCACGTAACTGATCATGCACTGATCACGTGGCTGATCATGCACTGATCACGTGACTGATCATGCACTGATCACGTGACTGATCATGCACTGATCACGTGACTGATCATGCACTGATCACGTGGCTGATCATGCACTGATCACGTGACTGATCATGCACTGATCACGTGACTGATCATGCACTGATCACGTGGCTATCATGCACTGATCACGTGGCTGATCATGCACTGATCACGTAGCTATCATGCACTGATCACGTGACTGATCATGCACTGATCACGTGGCTGATCATGCACTGATCACGTGGACTGATCATGCACTGATCACGTGGCTGATCATGCACTGATCACGTGACTGATCATGCACTGATCACGTGGCTATCATGCACTGATCACGTGGCTGATCATGCACTGATCACGTGGCTATCATGCACTGATCACGTGGCTGATCATGCACTGATCACGTGACTGATCATGCACTGATCACGTGACTGATCATGCACTGATCACGTGGCTATCATGCACTGATCACGTGGCTGATCATGCACTGATCACGTGGCTGATCATGCACTGATCACGTGCCTGATCATGCACTGATCACGTGACTGATCATGCACTGATCACATGGCTATCATGCACTGATCACGTGGCTGATCATGCACTGATCACGTGGCTGATCATGCACTGATACCGTGACTGAGCATGGACTGATCACATGACTATCATGTAGTGATCACGTGACTTAATGGCGCTGATCATGTGACTGATCATGCGCTGATCATGTTTGCTATCATACACTGATCATGTGCCTCTGGAGGCAATAAACAAAGAGCTGAGTAGGCACGAATCAAACAGTCAGCAGGCAATAATCATGGAACTCAGGTGTGAGGAATCATGCTGCTCAGCTGGCAATAATCAAGCAGCTGAGCAGGCAGGAATTACGCAGCACAGCTGGCAATTGTCAAGCAGATGACAGGCAGGAATCGTGCAGCTCAGCTGGCAATTGTCAAGCAGATGAGCAGACAGTAATCACGCAGCTCAGCAGGCCCAGATCACGTGACTGAGCATGCACTGTTCACGTGGCTGATCATACACTGATCACGTGATGATCATGCACTGATCACGTGACTATCATGCACTGATCACGTGGCTGATCATACACTGTTCACGTGTCTGACCATGCACTGATCACGTGGCTGATCATACACTGCTCACGTAACTGATCATGCACTGATCACGTGGCTATCATGCACTGATCACGTGGCTGATCATGCACTGATCACGTGGCTGATCATGCACTGATCACGTGACTGATCATGCACTGATCACGTGGCTGATCATGCACTGATCACGTGGCTGATCATGCACTGATCACGTGACTGATCATGCACTGATCACGTGGCTATCATGCACTGATCACGTGGCTGATCATGCACTGATCACGTGGCTACCATGTACTGGTCACGTGACTGATCATGCACTGATCACGTAACTGATCATGCACTGATCACGTGGCTGATCATGCACTGATCACGTGACTGATCATGCACTGATCACGTGACTGATCATGCACTGATCACGTGGCTATCATGCACTGATCACGTGGCTGATCATGCACTGATCACGTAGCTACCATGTACTGGTCACGTGACTGATCATGCACTGATCACGTAATTGATCATGCACTGATCACGTGGCTGATCATGCACTGATCACGTGACTGATCATGCACTGATCACGTGACTGATCATGCACTGATCACGTGGCTATCATGCACTGATCACGTGGCTGATCATGCACTGATCACGTGCCTGATCATGCACTGATCACATGACTGATCATGCACTGATCACGTGACTGATCATGCACTGATCACGTGGCTATCATGCACTATCACGTGGCTGATCATGCAATGATCACGTAGCTACCATGTACTGGTCACGTGACTGATCATGCACTGATCACGTGACTGATCATGCACTGATCACGTGGCTATCATGCACTGATCACGTGGCTGATCATGCACTGATCACGTGCCTGATCATGCACTGATCACGTGACTGATCATGCACTGATCACGTAGCATCATGCACTGATCACGTGGCTGATCATGCACTGATCACGTGGCTATCATGCACTGATCACGTGGCTATCATGCACTGATCACGTGGCTGATCATGCACTGATCACGTCTATATCATGCACTGATCACATGACTGATCATGCACTGATCACGTGGATGATCATGCACTGATCACGTGACAGATCATGCACTGATCACGTGGCTGATCATGCACTGATCACGTGACTGATCATGCACTGATCACGTGGCTATCATGCACTGATCACGTGGCTATCATGCACTGATCACGTGGCTGATCATGCACTGATCACGTGTCTGATCATGCACTGATCACGTGGCTGATCATGCACTGATCACGTAACTGATCATGCACTGATCACGTGGCTATCATGCACTGATCACGTGGCTGATGCACTGATCACGTGGCTGATCACACACTGTCACGTGACATATCATGCACTGATCACGTGGCACTCATGCACTGATCACGTGGCTGATCATACACTGATCACGTAACTCATGCACACATCACGTGGCTATCATGCACTGCTCACGTGGCTGTCATGCAATGATCACGTAGCTACCATATACTGATCACGTGACTGATCATGCACTGATCACGTAAATGATCATGCACTGATCACGTGACTGATCATGCACTGATCACGTGACTGATCATGCACTGATCACGTGGCTATCATGCACTGCTCACGTGGCTGATCATGCACTGATCACGTGCAACCATGTACTGGTCACGTGACTGATCATGCACTGATCACGTAATTGATCATGCACTGATCACGTGGCTGATCATGCACTGATCACGTGGCTGATCACACATGATCACGTGACTGATCATGCACTGATCACGTGGCTCTCATGCACTGATCACGTGGCTGTCATGCACTGATCACGTGGATATCATGCACTGATCACGTGGCTGATCACACACGTATCACATGACTGATCATGCACTGATCACGTGGCTATCATGCACTGATCACGTGGCTATCATGCACTGATCACGTGGCTGATCATGCACTGATCACGTAGCTACCATGTACTGGTCACGTGACTGATCATGCACTGATCACGTAATTGATCATGCACTGATCACGTGGCTGATCATGCACTGATCACGTGGCTGATCATGCACTGATCACGTAACTGATCATGCACTGATCACGTGACTGATCATGCACTGATCACGTGGCTATCATGCACTGATCACGTGGCTGACATACACTGATCACGTGCCTGGTCATGCACTGATCACGTGGCTGATCATGCACTGATCACGTGACTGATCATGCACTGATCACGTGTCTGATCATGCACTGATCACGTGGCTATCATGCACTGCTCACGTGGCTGATCATGCCATGATCACGCAGCTACCATGTACTGGTCACATGACTGATCATGCACTGATCACGTGACTGATCATGCAGTGATCACGTGGCTATCATGCACTACTCACGTGGCTGATCATGCAATGATCATGTAGCTACCATGTACAGGTCACGTGAATGATCATACACCCATCAGGTGACTGATCATGCACTGATCACGTGGCTATCATGCACTGATCACGAGACTGATCATGCACTGATCACGTCTATATCATGCACTGATCACATGACTGCCCATGCACTGATCACGTGGATGATCATACACTAATCATGTGACAGATCATGCACTGATCACGTGGCTGATCATGCACTGATACCGTGACTGAGCATGGACTGATCACATGACTATCATGTAGTGATCACGTGACTTAATGGCGCTGATCATGTGACTGATCATGCGCTGATCATGTTTGCTATCATACACTGATCATGTGCCTCTGGAGGCAATAAACAAAGAGCTGAGTAGGCACGAATCAAACAGTCAGCAGGCAATAATCATGGAACTCAGGTGTGAGGAATCATGCTGCTCAGCTGGCAATAATCAAGCAGCTGAGCAGGCAGGAATTACGCAGCACAGCTGGCAATTGTCAAGCAGATGACAGGCAGGAATCGTGCAGCTCAGCTGGCAATTGTCAAGCAGATGAGCAGACAGTAATCACGCAGCTCAGCAGGCCCAGATCACGTGACTGAGCATGCACTGTTCACGTGGCTGATCATACACTGATCACGTGATGATCATGCACTGATCACTTGGATATCATGCACTGATCACGTGGCTGATCATACACTGTTCACGTGTCTGACCATGCACTGATCACGTGGCTGATCATACACTGCTCACGTAACTGATCATGCACTGATCACGTGGCTATCATGCACTGATCACGTGGCTGAACATGCACTGTTCACGTGGCTGATCACACACCTGTCACGTGACATATCATGCACTGATCACGTGGCACTCATGCACTGATCACGTGGCTGATCATACTCTGCTCACGTAACTCATGCACACATCACGTGGCTATCATGCACTGCTCACGTGGCTCGTCATGGAATGATCACGTAGCAACCATATACTGGTCACGTGACTGATCATGCACAGATCACGTAAATGATCATGCACTGTTCACGTGACTGATCATGTACTGATCACGTGACTGATCATGCACTGATCACGTGGCTATCATGCTCTGCTCACGTGGCTGATCATGCAACGATCACGTAGCAACCATGTACTGGTCACGTGACTGATCATGCACTGATCACGTAATTGATCCTGCACTGATCACGTGGCTCATCATGCACTGATCACGTGGCTGATCACACATGTATCACGTGACTGATCATGCACTGATCACGTGGCTCTCATGCACTGATCACGTGGCTGTCATGCACTGATCACGTGGATATCATGCACTGATCACGTGGCTGATCACACACGTATCACATGACTGATCATGCACTGATCACGTGGCTATCATGCACTGATCACGTGGCTATCATGCACTGATCACGTGGCTGATCATGCAATGATCACGTAGCTACCATGTACTGATCACGTGACTGATCATGCACTGATCACGTAATTGATCATGCACTGATCATGTGGCTGATCATGCACTGATCACGTGGCTGATCATGCACTGATCACGTAACTGATCATGCACTGATCACGTGACTGATCATGCACTGATCACGTGGCTATCATGCACTGATCACTTGGCTGACATACACTGATCACGTGCCTGATCATGCACTGATCACGTGGCTGATCATGCACTGATCACGTGACTGATCATGCACTGATCACGTGACTGATCATGCACTGATCACGTGGCTATCATGCACTGATCACGTGGCTGATCATGCCATGATCACGCAGCTACCATGTACTGGTCACATGACTGATCATGCACTGATCACGTGACTGATCATGCACTGATCACGTGGCTATCATGCACTACTCACGTGGCTGATCATGCAATGATCATGTAGCTACCATGTACAGGTCACGTGAATGATCATACACCCATCAGGTGACTGATCATGCACTGATCACGTGGCTATCATGCACTG
Organism: Bos javanicus; assembly: GCF_032452875.1. Lineage (NCBI taxonomy): Eukaryota > Metazoa > Chordata > Mammalia > Artiodactyla > Bovidae > Bos > Bos javanicus. The sequence continues at coordinate 86,421 of NW_026894507.1, forward strand.
ATCACGAGACTGATCATGCACTGATCACGTCTATATCATGCACTGATCACATGACTGCCATGCACTGATCACGTGGATGATCATACACTAATCTTGTGACAGATCATGCACTGATCACGTGGCTGATCATGCACTGATACCGTGACTGAGCATGGACTGATCACATGACTATCATGTAGTGATCACGTGACTTAATGGCGCTGATCATGTGACTGATCATGCGCTGATCATGTTTGCTATCATACACTGATCATGTGCCTCTGGAGGCAATAAACAAAGAGCTGAGTAGGCACGAATCAAACAGTCAGCAGGCAATAATCATGGAACTCAGGTGTGAGGAATCATGCTGCTCAGCTGGCAATAATCAAGCAGCTGAGCAGGCAGGAATTACGCAGCACAGCTGGCAATTGTCAAGCAGATGACAGGCAGGAATCGTGCAGCTCAGCTGGCAATTGTCAAGCAGATGAGCAGACAGTAATCACGCAGCTCAGCAGGCCCTGATCACGTGACTGAGCATGCACTGTTCACGTGGCTGATCATACACTGATCACGTGATGATCATGCACTGATCACGGATATCATGCACTGATCACGTGGCTGATCATACACTGTTCACGTGTCTGACCATGCACTGATCACGTGGCTGATCATGCACTGCTCACGTAACTGATCATGCACTGATCACGTGGCTATCATGCACTGATCACGTGGCTGATCATGCACTGATCACGTGGCTGATCACACACTGTCACGTGACTATCATGCACTGATCACGTGGCACTCATGCACTGATCACGTGGCTGATCATACACTGATCACGTAACTGATCATGCACTGATCACGTGGCTGATCATGCACTGATCACGTGGCTGATCATGCACTGATCACGTGACTATCATGCACTGATCACGTGGCATCATGCACTGATCACGTGGCTGATCATGCACTGATCACGTGACTGATCATGCACTGATCACGTGGCTATCATGCACTGATCACGTGGCTGATCATGCACTGATCACGTGGCTGATCACACTGATCACGTGACTGATCATGCACTGATCACGTGGCACTCATGCACTGATCACGTGGCTGATCATGCACTGATCACGTGACTCATGCACACATCACGTGGCTATCATGCACTGATCACGTGGCTGTCATGCAATGATCACGTAGCTACCATGCACTGATCACGTGACTGATCATGCACTGATCACGTGACTGATCATGCACTGATCACGTGACTGATCATGCACTGATCACGTGACTGATCATGCACTGATCACGTGGCTATCATGCACTGATCACGTGGCTGATCATGCACTGATCACGTGTACCATGCACTGATCACGTGACTGATCATGCACTGATCACGTAATTGATCATGCACTGATCACGTGGCTGATCATGCACTGATCACGTGGCTGATCACACATGTATCACGTGACTGATCATGCACTGATCACGTGGCTATCATGCACTGATCACGTGGCTGTCATGCACTGATCACGTGGCTATCATGCACTGATCACGTGGCTGATCACACTATCACGTGACTGATCATGCACTGATCACGTGGCTGATCATGCACTGATCACGTGGCTGATCATGCACTGATCACGTGGCTATCATGCACTGATCACGTGGCTGATCATGCACTGATCACGTAGCTATCATGCACTGATCACGTGACTGATCATGCACTGATCACGTAATTGATCATGCACTGATCACGTGGCTGATCATGCACTGATCACGTGGCTGATCATGCACTGATCACGTGACTGATCATGCACTGATCACGTGACTGATCATGCACTGATCACGTGGCTATCATGCACTGATCACGTGGCTGATCATGCACTGATCACGTGGCTGATCATGCACTGATCACGTGGCTATCATGCACTGCTCACGTGGCTGATCATGCATGATCACGCAGCTACCATGTACTGGTCACATGACTGATCATGCACTGATCACGTGACTGATCATGCAGTGATCACGTGGCTATCATGCACTACTCACGTGGCTGATCATGCAATGATCATGTAGCTACCATGTACAGGTCACGTGAATGATCATACACCCATCAGGTGACTGATCATGCACTGATCACGTGGCTATCATGCACTGATCACGAGACTGATCATGCACTGATCACGTCTATATCATGCACTGATCACATGACTGCCCATGCACTGATCACGTGGATGATCATACACTAATCATGTGACAGATCATGCACTGATCACGTGGCTGATCATGCACTGATACCGTGACTGAGCATGGACTGATCACATGACTATCATGTAGTGATCACGTGACTTAATGGCGCTGATCATGTGACTGATCATGCGCTGATCATGTTTGCTATCATACACTGATCATGTGCCTCTGGAGGCAATAAACAAAGAGCTGAGTAGGCACGAATCAAACAGTCAGCAGGCAATAATCATGGAACTCAGGTGTGAGGAATCATGCTGCTCAGCTGGCAATAATCAAGCAGCTGAGCAGGCAGGAATTACGCAGCACAGCTGGCAATTGTCAAGCAGATGACAGGCAGGAATCGTGCAGCTCAGCTGGCAATTGTCAAGCAGATGAGCAGACAGTAATCACGCAGCTCAGCAGGCCCAGATCACGTGACTGAGCATGCACTGTTCACGTGGCTGATCATACACTGATCACGTGATGATCATGCACTGATCACTTGGATATCATGCACTGATCACGTGGCTGATCATACACTGTTCACGTGTCTGACCATGCACTGATCACGTGGCTGATCATACACTGCTCACGTAACTGATCATGCACTGATCACGTGGCTATCATGCACTGATCACGTGGCTGAACATGCACTGTTCACGTGGCTGATCACACACCTGTCACGTGACATATCATGCACTGATCACGTGGCACTCATGCACTGATCACGTGGCTGATCATACTCTGCTCACGTAACTCATGCACACATCACGTGGCTATCATGCACTGCTCACGTGGCTCGTCATGGAATGATCACGTAGCAACCATATACTGGTCACGTGACTGATCATGCAATCACGTAAATGATCATGCACTGTTCACGTGACTGATCATGTACTGATCACGTGACTGATCATGCACTGATCACGTGGCTATCATGCTCTGCTCACGTGGCTGATCATGCAACGATCACGTAGCAACCATGTACTGGTCACGTGACTGATCATGCACTGATCACGTAATTGATCCTGCACTGATCACGTGGCTCATCATGCACTGATCACGTGGCTGATCACACATGTATCACGTGACTGATCATGCACTGATCACGTGGCTCTCATGCACTGATCACGTGGCTGTCATGCACTGATCACGTGGATATCATGCACTGATCACGTGGCTGATCACACACGTATCACATGACTGATCATGCACTGATCACGTGGCTATCATGCACTGATCACGTGGCTATCATGCACTGATCACGTGGCTGATCATGCACTGATCACGTGGCTGATCATGCACTGATCACGTGACTGATCATGCACTGATCACGTGACTGATCATGCACTGATCACGTGGCTGATCATGCACTGATCACGTGGCTGATCATGCACTGATCACGTGCTGATCATGCACTGATCACGTGGCTGATCATGCACTGATCACGTGACTGATCATGCACTGATCACGTGACTGATCATGCACTGATCACGTGGCTATCATGCACTACTCACGTGGCTGATCATGCAATGATCATGTAGCTACCATGTACAGGTCACGTGAATGATCATACACCCATCAGGTGACTGATCATGCACTGATCACGTGGCTATCATGCACTGATCACGTGACTGATCATGCACTGATCACGTCTATATCATGCACTGATCACATGACTGCCATGCACTGATCACGTGGATGATCATACACTAATCATGTGACAGATCATGCACTGATCACGTGGCTGATCATGCACTGATACCGTGACTGAGCATGGACTGATCACATGACTATCATGTAGTGATCACGTGACTTAATGGCGCTGATCATGTGACTGATCATGCACTGATCATGTTTGCTATCATACACTGATCATGTGCCTCTGGAGGCAATAAACAAAGAGCTGAGTAGGCACGAATCAAACAGTCAGCAGGCAATAATCATGGAACTCAGGTGTGAGGAATCATGCTGCTCAGCTGGCAATAATCAAGCAGCTGAGCAGGCAGGAATTACGCAGCACAGCTGGCAATTGTCAAGCAGATGACAGGCAGGAATCGTGCAGCTCAGCTGGCAATTGTCAAGCAGATGAGCAGACAGTAATCACGCAGCTCAGCAGGCCCAGATCACGTGACTGAGCATGCACTGTTCACGTGGCTGATCATACACTGATCACGTGATGATCATGCACTGATCACTTGGATATCATGCACTGATCACGTGGCTGATCATGCACTGTTCACGTGTCTATCATGCACTGATCACGTGGCTGATCATGCACTGATCACGTGGCTGATCATGCACTGATCACGTGACTGATCATGCACTGATCACGTGGCTGATCACACTATCACGTGACTGATCATGCACTGATCACGTGGCTATCATGCACTGATCACGTGGCTATCATGCACTGATCACGTGGCTGATCATGCACTGATCACGTGACTGATCATGCACTGATCACGTGGCTGATCATGCACTGATCACGTGACTGATCATGCACTGATCACGTGGCTATCATGCACTGATCACGTGGCTGATCATGCACTGATCACGTGTCTGATCATGCACTGATCACGTGGCTGATCATGCACTGATCACGTGACTGATCATGCACTGATCACGTGGCTATCATGCACTGATCACGTGGCTGATCATGCACTGATCACGTGGCTGATCACACACTGTCACGTGACTATCATGCACTGATCACGTGGCACTCATGCACTGATCACGTGGCTGATCATGCACTGATCACGTAACTCATGCACTGATCACGTGGCTATCATGCACTGATCACGTGGCTGTCATGCACTGATCACGTAGCTACCATATACTGGTCACGTGACTGATCATGCACTGATCACGTAAATGATCATGCACTGATCACGTGACTGATCATGCACTGATCACGTGACTGATCATGCACTGATCACGTGGCTATCATGCACTGATCACGTGGCTGATCATGCACGATCACGTAGCAACCATGTACTGGTCACGTGACTGATCATGCACTGATCACGTAATTGATCATGCACTGATCACGTGGCTGATCATGCACTGATCACGTGGCTGATCACACATGATCACGTGACTGATCATGCACTGATCACGTGGCTCTCATGCACTGATCACGTGGCTGATCATGCACTGATCACGTGGCTATCATGCACTGATCACGTGGCTGATCATGCACTATCACGTGACTGATCATGCACTGATCACGTGGCTATCATGCACTGATCACGTGGCTATCATGCACTGATCACGTGGCTGATCATGCACTGATCACGTAGCTATCATGTACTGATCACGTGACTGATCATGCACTGATCACGTAATGATCATGCACTGATCACGTGGCTGATCATGCACTGATCACGTGACTGATCATGCACTGATCACGTGGCTATCATGCACTGATCACGTGGCTGATCATACACTGATCACGTGCCTGATCATGCACTGATCACGTGGCTGATCATGCACTGATCACGTGACTGATCATGCACTGATCACGTGACTGATCATGCACTGATCACGTGGCTATCATGCACTGATCACGTGGCTGATCATGCATGATCACGCAGCTACCATGTACTGGTCACATGACTGATCATGCACTGATCACGTGACTGATCATGCACTGATCACGTGGCTATCATGCACTACTCACGTGGCTGATCATGCAATGATCATGTAGCTACCATGTACAGGTCACGTGAATGATCATACACCCATCAGGTGACTGATCATGCACTGATCACGTGGCTATCATGCACTGATCACGAGACTGATCATGCACTGATCACGTCTATATCATGCACTGATCACATGACTGCCCATGCACTGATCACGTGGATGATCATACACTAATCACGTGACAGATCATGCACTGATCACGTGGCTGATCATGCACTGATACCGTGACTGAGCATGGACTGATCACATGACTATCATGTAGTGATCACGTGACTTAATGGCGCTGATCATGTGACTGATCATGCGCTGATCATGTTTGCTATCATACACTGATCATGTGCCTCTGGAGGCAATAAACAAAGAGCTGAGTAGGCACGAATCAAACAGTCAGCAGGCAATAATCATGGAACTCAGGTGTGAGGAATCATGCTGCTCAGCTGGCAATAATCAAGCAGCTGAGCAGGCAGGAATTACGCAGCACAGCTGGCAATTGTCAAGCAGATGACAGGCAGGAATCGTGCAGCTCAGCTGGCAATTGTCAAGCAGATGAGCAGACAGTAATCACGCAGCTCAGCAGGCCCTGATCACGTGACTGAGCATGCACTGTTCACGTGGCTGATCATACACTGATCACGTGATGATCATGCACTGATCACGTGGATATCATGCACTGATCACGTGGCTGATCATACACTGTTCACGTGTCTGACCATGCACTGATCACGTGGCTGATCATACACTGATCACGTAACTGATCATGCACTGATCACGTGGCTATCATGCACTGATCACGTGGCTGATCATGCACTGATCACGTGACTGATCATGCACTGATCACGTGGCTATCATGCACTGATCACGTGGCTGATCATGCACTGATCACGTGGCTGATCACACACTGTCACGTGACTATCATGCACTGATCACGTGGCACTCATGCACTGATCACGTGGCTGATCATACACTGATCACGTGACTCATGCACTGATCACGTGGCTATCATGCACTGATCACGTGGCTGTCATGCAATGATCACGTAGCAACCATATACTGGTCACGTGACTGATCATGCACTGATCACGTAAATGATCATGCACTGATCACGTGACTGATCATGCACTGATCACGTGACTGATCATGCACTGATCACGTGGCTATCATGCACTGCTCACGTGGCTGATCATGCACGATCACGTAGCAACCATGTACTGGTCACGTGACTGATCATGCACTGATCACGTAATTGATCATGCACTGATCACGTGGCTGATCATGCACTGATCACGTGGCTGATCACACATGATCACGTGACTGATCATGCACTGATCACGTGGCTATCATGCACTGATCACGTGGCTGATCATGCACTGATCACGTGGCTATCATGCACTGATCACGTGGCTGATCACACGTATCACGTGACTGATCATGCACTGATCACGTGGCTATCATGCACTGATCACGTGGCTATCATGCACTGATCACGTGGCTGATCATGCACTGATCACGTAGCTATCATGCACTGATCACGTGACTGATCATGCACTGATCACGTAATTGATCATGCACTGATCACGTGGCTGATCATGCACTGATCACGTGGCTGATCACACATGATCACGTGACTGATCATGCACTGATCACGTGGCTGATCATGCACTGATCACGTGGCTGATCATGCACTGATCACGTGGCTGATCATGCACTGATCACGTGGCTACCATGCACTGATCACGTGACTGATCATGCACTGATCACGTAATTGATCATGCACTGATCACGTGGCTGATCATGCACTGATCACGTGGCTGATCATGCACTGATCACGTGACTGATCATGCACTGATCACGTGACTGATCATGCACTGATCACGTGGCTATCATGCACTGATCACGTGGCTGACATACACTGATCACGTGCCTGATCATGCACTGATCACGTGGCTGATCATGCACTGATCACGTGACTGATCATGCACTGATCACGTGTCTGATCATGCACTGATCACGTGGCTATCATGCACTGCTCACGTGGCTGATCATGCATGATCACGCAGCTACCATGTACTGGTCACATGACTGATCATGCACTGATCACGTGACTGATCATGCAGTGATCACGTGGCTATCATGCACTACTCACGTGGCTGATCATGCAATGATCATGTAGCTACCATGTACAGGTCACGTGAATGATCATACACCCATCAGGTGACTGATCATGCACTGATCACGTGGCTATCATGCACTGATCACGAGACTGATCATGCACTGATCACGTCTATATCATGCACTGATCACATGACTGCCCATGCACTGATCACGTGGATGATCATACACTAATCATGTGACAGATCATGCACTGATCACGTGGCTGATCATGCACTGATACCGTGACTGAGCATGGACTGATCACATGACTATCATGTAGTGATCACGTGACTTAATGGCGCTGATCATGTGACTGATCATGCGCTGATCATGTTTGCTATCATACACTGATCATGTGCCTCTGGAGGCAATAAACAAAGAGCTGAGTAGGCACGAATCAAACAGTCAGCAGGCAATAATCATGGAACTCAGGTGTGAGGAATCATGCTGCTCAGCTGGCAATAATCAAGCAGCTGAGCAGGCAGGAATTACGCAGCACAGCTGGCAATTGTCAAGCAGATGACAGGCAGGAATCGTGCAGCTCAGCTGGCAATTGTCAAGCAGATGAGCAGACAGTAATCACGCAGCTCAGCAGGCCCAGATCACGTGACTGAGCATGCACTGTTCACGTGGCTGATCATACACTGATCACGTGATGATCATGCACTGATCACTTGGATATCATGCACTGATCACGTGGCTGATCATACACTGTTCACGTGTCTGACCATGCACTGATCACGTGGCTGATCATACACTGCTCACGTAACTGATCATGCACTGATCACGTGGCTATCATGCACTGATCACGTGGCTGAACATGCACTGTTCACGTGGCTGATCACACACCTGTCACGTGACATATCATGCACTGATCACGTGGCACTCATGCACTGATCACGTGGCTGATCATACTCTGCTCACGTAACTCATGCACACATCACGTGGCTATCATGCACTGCTCACGTGGCTCGTCATGGAATGATCACGTAGCTACCATATACTGGTCACGTGACTGATCATGCACAGATCACGTAAATGATCATGCACTGTTCACGTGACTGATCATGTACTGATCACGTGACTGATCATGCACTGATCACGTGGCTATCATGCTCTGCTCACGTGGCTGATCATGCACGATCACGTAGCAACCATGTACTGGTCACGTGACTGATCATGCACTGATCACGTAATTGATCATGCACTGATCACGTGGCTGATCATGCACTGATCACGTGGCTGATCATGCACTGATCACGTGACTGATCATGCACTGATCACGTGGCTATCATGCACTGATCACGTGGCTGATCATGCACTGATCACGTGGCTGATCACACACTGATCACGTGACTGATCATGCACTGATCACGTGGCATCATGCACTGATCACGTGGCTGATCATGCACTGATCACGTGACTCATGCACTGATCACGTGGCTATCATGCACTGATCACGTGGCTGATCATGCACTGATCACGTGGCTATCATGCACTGATCACGTGGCTGATCATGCACTGATCACATGACTGATCATGCACTGATCACGTGGCTGATCATGCACTGATCACGTGGCTATCATGCACTGATCACGTGGCTGATCATGCAATGATCACGTAGCTATGTACTGGTCACGTGACTGATCATGCACTGATCACGTGGCTGATCATGCACTGATCACGTGGCTGATCATGCACTGATCACGTGGCTGATCATACATGATCACGTGACTGATCATGCACTGATCACGTGGCTATCATGCACTGATCACGAGACTGATCATGCACTGATCACGTCTATATCATGCACTGATCACATGACTGCCCATGCACTGATCACGTGGATGATCATACACTAATCATGTGACAGATCATGCACTGATCACGTGGCTGATCATGCACTGATACCGTGACTGAGCATGGACTGATCACATGACTATCATGTAGTGATCACGTGACTTAATGGCGCTGATCATGTGACTGATCATGCGCTGATCATGTTTGCTATCATACACTGATCATGTGCCTCTGGAGGCAATAAACAAAGAGCTGAGTAGGCACGAATCAAACAGTCAGCAGGCAATAATCATGGAACTCAGGTGTGAGGAATCATGCTGCTCAGCTGGCAATAATCAAGCAGCTGAGCAGGCAGGAATTACGCAGCACAGCTGGCAATTGTCAAGCAGATGACAGGCAGGAATCGTGCAGCTCAGCTGGCAATTGTCAAGCAGATGAGCAGACAGTAATCACGCAGCTCAGCAGGCCCAGATCACGTGACTGAGCATGCACTGTTCACGTGGCTGATCATACACTGATCACGTGATGATCATGCACTGATCACTTGGATATCATGCACTGATCACGTGGCTGATCATACACTGTTCACGTGTCTGACCATGCACTGATCACGTGGCTGATCATACACTGCTCACGTAACTGATCATGCACTGATCACGTGGCTGATCATGCACTGATCACGTGGCTGATCATGCACTGATCACGTGGCTGATCATGCACTGATCACGTGGCTGATCATGCACTGATCACGTGGCTGATCATGCACTGATCACGTGACTGATCATGCACTGATCACGTGACTGATCATGCACTGATCACGGCTGATCATGCACTGATCACGTGGCTGATCATGCACTGATCACGTGACTGATCATGCACTGATCACGTGGCTATCATGCACTGATCACGTGGCTGATCATGCACTGATCACGTAGCTACCATGTACTGATCACGTGACTGATCATGCACTGATCACGTAATTGATCATGCACTGATCACGTGGCTGATCATGCACTGATCACGTGGCTGATCATGCACTGATCACGTGACTGATCATGCACTGATCACGTGGCTATCATGCACTGATCACGTGGCTGATCATGCACTGATCACGTGGCTATCATGCACTGATCACGTGGCTGATCATGCACTGATCACGTGACTGATCATGCACTGATCACGTGACTGATCATGCACTGATCACGTGGCTATCATGCACTGATCACGTGGCTGATCATGCACTGTCACGTGACTGATCATGCACTGATCACGTGACTGATCATGCACTGATCACGTGGCTATCATGCACTACTCACGTGGCTGATCATGCAATGATCATGTAGCTACCATGTACTGGTCACGTGACTGATCATACACCCATCAGGTGATGATCATGCACTGATCACGTGGCTGATCATGCACTGATCACGTGACTGATCATGCACTGATCACGTGACTGATCATGCACTGATCACATGGCTATCATGCACTGATCACGTGGCTGATCATGCACTGATCACGTGGCTGATCATGCACTGATACCGTGACTGAGCATGGACTGATCACATGACTATCATGTAGTGATCACGTGACTTAATGGCGCTGATCATGTGACTGATCATGCGCTGATCATGTTTGCTATCATACACTGATCATGTGCCTCTGGAGGCAATAAACAAAGAGCTGAGTAGGCACGAATCAAACAGTCAGCAGGCAATAATCATGGAACTCAGGTGTGAGGAATCATGCTGCTCAGCTGGCAATAATCAAGCAGCTGAGCAGGCAGGAATTACGCAGCACAGCTGGCAATTGTCAAGCAGATGACAGGCAGGAATCGTGCAGCTCAGCTGGCAATTGTCAAGCAGATGAGCAGACAGTAATCACGCAGCTCAGCAGGCCCAGATCACGTGACTGAGCATGCACTGTTCACGTGGCTGATCATACACTGATCACGTGATGATCATGCACTGATCACGTGACTGATCATGCACTGATCACGTGGCTGATCATACACTGATCACGTGACTGATCATGCACTGATCACGTGGCTATCATGCACTGATCACGTGGCTGATCATGCACTGATCACGTGGCTATCATGCACTGATCACGTGACTGATCATGCACTGATCACGTGGCTGATCATGCACTGATCACGTGACTGATCATGCACTGATCACGTGGCTGATCATGCACTGATCACGTGGCTATCATGCACTGATCACGTGGCTGATCATGCACTGATCACGTAGCTACCATGCACTGGTCACGTGACTGATCATGCACTGATCACGTAACTGATCATGCACTGATCACGTGGCTGATCATGCACTGATCACGTGACTGATCATGCACTGATCACGTGGCTATCATGCACTGATCACGTGGCTGATCATGCACTGATCACGTAGCTACCATGTACTGGTCACGTGACTGATCATGCACTGATCACGTAATTGATCATGCACTGATCACGTGGCTGATCATGCACTGATCACGTGACTGATCATGCACTGATCACGTGACTGATCATGCACTGATCACGTGGCTATCATGCACTGATCACGTGGCTGATCATGCACTGATCACGTGCCTGATCATGCACTGATCACATGACTGATCATGCACTGATCACGTGACTGATCATGCACTGATCACGTGGCTATCATGCACTGCTCACGTGGCTGATCATGCAATGATCACGTAGCTACCATGTACTGGTCACGTGACTGATCATGCACTGATCACGTGACTGATCATGCACTGATCACGTGGCTATCATGCACTGATCACGTGGCTGATCATGCACTGATCACGTGCCTGGTCATGCACTGATCACGTGACTGATCATGCACTGATCACGTGGCATCATGCACTGATCACCTGGCTGATCATGCACTGATCACGTGGCTGATCATGCACTGATCACGTGGCTGATCATGCACTGATCACGTGGCTGATCATGCACTGATACCGTGACTGAGCATGGACTGATCACATGACTATCATGTAGTGATCACGTGACTTAATGGCGCTGATCATGTGACTGATCATGCGCTGATCATGTTTGCTATCATACACTGATCATGTGCCTCTGGAGGCAATAAACAAAGAGCTGAGTAGGCACGAATCAAACAGTCAGCAGGCAATAATCATGGAACTCAGCTGTGAGGAATCATGCTGCTCAGCTGGCAATAATCAAGCAGCTGAGCAGGCAGGAATTACGCAGCACAGCTGGCAATTGTCAAGCAGATGACAGGCAGGAATCGTGCAGCTCAGCTGGCAATTGTCAAGCAGATGAGCAGACAGTAATCACGCAGCTCAGCAGGCCCAGATCACGTGACTGAGCATGCACTGTTCACGTGGCTGATCATACACTGATCACGTGATGATCATGCACTGATCACTTGGATATCATGCACTGATCACGTGGCTGATCATACACTGTTCACGTGTCTGACCATGCACTGATCACGTGGCTGATCATACACTGCTCACGTAACTGATCATGCACTGATCACGTGGCTATCATGCACTGATCACGTGGCTGAACATGCACTGTTCACGTGGCTGATCACACACCTGTCACGTGACATATCATGCACTGATCACGTGGCACTCATGCACTGATCACGTGGCTGATCATACTCTGCTCACGTAACTCATGCACACATCACGTGGCTATCATGCACTGCTCACGTGGCTCGTCATGGAATGATCACGTAGCTACCATATACTGGTCACGTGACTGATCATGCACAGATCACGTAAATGATCATGCACTGTTCACGTGACTGATCATGTACTGATCACGTGACTGATCATGCACTGATCACGTGGCTATCATGCTCTGCTCACGTGGCTGATCATGCAACGATCACGTAGCAACCATGTACTGGTCACGTGACTGATCATGCACTGATCACGTAATTGATCCTGCACTGATCACGTGGCTCATCATGCACTGATCACGTGGCTGATCACACATGTATCACGTGACTGATCATGCACTGATCACGTGGCTCTCATGCACTGATCACGTGGCTGTCATGCACTGATCACGTGGATATCATGCACTGATCACGTGGCTGATCACACACGTATCACATGACTGATCATGCACTGATCACGTGGCTATCATGCACTGATCACGTGGCTATCATGCACTGATCACGTGGCTGATCATGCACTGATCACGTAGCTGATCATGCACTGATCACGTGACTGATCATGCACTGATCACGTAATGATCATGCACTGATCACGTGGCTGATCATGCACTGATCACGTGGCTGATCATACATGATCACGTGACTGATCATGCACTGATCACGTGGCTATCATGCACTGATCACGTGACTGATCATGCACTGATCACGTCTATATCATGCACTGATCACATGACTGCCATGCACTGATCACGTGGATGATCATGCACTGATCATGTGACTGATCATGCACTGATCACGTGGCTGATCATGCACTGATCACGTGGCTGTCATGCACTGATCACGTGGCTGATCATGCAATGATCACGTAGCTATCATGCACTGATCACGTGACTGATCATGCACTGATCACGTAAATCATGCACTGATCACGTGGCTGATCATGCACTGATCACGTGGCTGATCATGCACTGATCACGTGACTGATCATGCACTGATCACGTGACTGATCATGCACTGATCACGTGGCTATCATGCACTGATCACGTGGCTGATCATACACTGATCACGTGCTGATCATGCACTGATCACGTGGCTGATCATGCACTGATCACGTGACTGATCATGCACTGATCACGTGGCTGATCATGCACTGATCACGTGGCTATCATGCACTGATCACGTGGCTGATCATGCATGATCACGCAGCTATCATGCACTGATCACGTGACTGATCATGCACTGATCACGTGACTGATCATGCACTGATCACGTGGCTATCATGCACTGATCACGTGGCTGATCATGCACTGATCACGTAGCTACCATGCACTGATCACGTGACTGATCATGCACTGATCACGTGACTGATCATGCACTGATCACGTGGCTATCATGCACTGATCACGTGGCTGATCATGCACTGATCACGTGGCTGATCATGCACTGATCACGTGACTATCATGCACTGATCACGTGGCATCATGCACTGATCACGTGGCTGATCATGCACTGATCACGTGACTCATGCACTGATCACGTGGCTATCATGCACTGATCACGTGGCTGATCATGCACTGATCACGTGGCTATCATGCACTGATCACGTGGCTGATCACACTGATCACGTGACTGATCATGCACTGATCACGTGGCTGATCATGCACTGATCACGTGGCTATCATGCACTGATCACGTGGCTGATCATGCACTGATCACGTAGCTACCATGTACTGGTCACGTGACTGATCATGCACTGATCACGTGATTGATCATGCACTGATCACGTGGCTGATCATGCACTGATCACGTGGCTGATCATACATGATCACGTGACTGATCATGCACTGATCACGTGGCTATCATGCACTGATCACGTGACTGATCATGCACTGATCACGTCTATATCATGCACTGATCACATGACTGCCCATGCACTGATCACGTGGATGATCATACACTAATCATGTGACAGATCATGCACTGATCACGTGGCTGATCATGCACTGATACCGTGACTGAGCATGGACTGATCACATGACTATCATGTAGTGATCACGTGACTTAATGGCGCTGATCATGTGACTGATCATGCGCTGATCATGTTTGCTATCATACACTGATCATGTGCCTCTGGAGGCAATAAACAAAGAGCTGAGTAGGCACGAATCAAACAGTCAGCAGGCAATAATCATGGAACTCAGGTGTGAGGAATCATGCTGCTCAGCTGGCAATAATCAAGCAGCTGAGCAGGCAGGAATTACGCAGCACAGCTGGCAATTGTCAAGCAGATGACAGGCAGGAATCGTGCAGCTCAGCTGGCAATTGTCAAGCAGATGAGCAGACAGTAATCACGCAGCTCAGCAGGCCCAGATCACGTGACTGAGCATGCACTGTTCACGTGGCTGATCATACACTGATCACGTGATGATCATGCACTGATCACTTGGATATCATGCACTGATCACGTGGCTGATCATACACTGTTCACGTGTCTGACCATGCACTGATCACGTGGCTGATCATACACTGCTCACGTAACTGATCATGCACTGATCACGTGGCTGATCATGCACTGATCACGTGGCTGATCATGCACTGATCACGTGGCTGATCATGCACTGATCACGTGGCTGATCATGCACTGATCACGTGGCTGATCATGCACTGATCACGTGACTGATCATGCACTGATCACGTGACTGATCATGCACTGATCACGTGGCTGATCATGCACTGATCACGTGGCTGATCATGCACTGATCACGTGACTGATCATGCACTGATCACGTGGCTATCATGCACTGATCACGTGGCTGATCATGCACTGATCACGTAGCTACCATGTACTGATCACGTGACTGATCATGCACTGATCACGTAATTGATCATGCACTGATCACGTGGACTGATCATGCACTGATCACGTGACTGATCATGCACTGATCACGTGACTGATCATGCACTGATCACGTGGCTATCATGCACTGATCACGTGGCTGATCATGCACTGATCACGTGGCTGATCATGCACTGATCACGTGACTGATCATGCACTGATCACGTGACTGATCATGCACTGATCACGTGGCTATCATGCACTGATCACGTGGCTGATCATGCACTGTCACGTGACTGATCATGCACTGATCACATGACTGATCATGCACTGATCACGTGGCTATCATGCACTACTCACGTGGCTGATCATGCAATGATCATGTAGCTACCATGTACTGGTCACGTGACTGATCATACACCCATCAGGTGACTGATCATGCACTGATCACGTGGCTGATCATGCACTGATCACCTGACTGATCATGCACTGATCACGTGACTGATCATGCACTGATCACATGGCTATCATGCACTGATCACGTTGCTGATCATGCACTGATCACGTGGCTGATCATGCACTGATACCGTGACTGAGCATGGACTGATCACATGACTATCATGTAGTGATCACGTGACTTAATGGCGCTGATCATGTGACTGATCATGCGCTGATCATGTTTGCTATCATACACTGATCATGTGCCTCTGGAGGCAATAAACAAAGAGCTGAGTAGGCACGAATCAAACAGTCAGCAGGCAATAATCATGGAACTCAGGTGTGAGGAATCATGCTGCTCAGCTGGCAATAATCAAGCAGCTGAGCAGGCAGGAATTACGCAGCACAGCTGGCAATTGTCAAGCAGATGACAGGCAGGAATCGTGCAGCTCAGCTGGCAATTGTCAAGCAGATGAGCAGACAGTAATCACGCAGCTCAGCAGGCCCAGATCACGTGACTGAGCATGCACTGTTCACGTGGCTGATCATACACTGATCACGTGATGATCATGCACTGATCACGTGACTATCATGCACTGATCACGTGGCTGATCATACACTGTTCACGTGTCTGACCATGCACTGATCACGTGGCTGATCATACACTGCTCACGTAACTGATCATGCACTGATCACGTGGCTATCATGCACTGATCACGTGGCTGATCATGCACTGATCACGTGGCTATCATGCACTGATCACGTGACTGATCATGCACTGATCACGTGGCTGATCATGCACTGATCACGTGACTGATCATGCACTGATCACGTGACTGATCATGCACTGATCACGTGGCTATCATGCACTGATCACGTGGCTGATCATGCACTGATCACGTAGCTACCATGTACTGGTCACGTGACTGATCATGCACTGATCACGTAACTGATCATGCACTGATCACGTGGCTGATCATGCACTGATCACGTGACTGATCATGCACTGATCACGTGGCTATCATGCACTGATCACGTGGCTGATCATGCACTGATCACGTAGCTACCATGTACTGGTCACGTGACTGATCATGCACTGATCACGTAATTGATCATGCACTGATCACGTGGCTGATCATGCACTGATCACGTGACTGATCATGCACTGATCACGTGACTGATCATGCACTGATCACGTGGCTATCATGCACTGATCACGTGGCTGATCATGCACTGATCACGTGCCTGATCATGCACTGATCACATGACTGATCATGCACTGATCACGTGACTGATCATGCACTGATCACGTGGCTATCATGCACTACTCACGTGGCTGATCATGCAATGATCATGTAGCTACCATGTACTGGTCACGTGACTGATCATGCACTGATCACGTGACTGATCATGCACTGATCACGTGGCTATCATGCACTGATCACGTGGCTGATCATGCACTGATCACGTGCCTGGTCATGCACTGATCACGTGACTGATCATGCACTGATCACGTAGCATCATGCACTGATCACGTGGCTGATCATGCACTGATCACGTGGCTGATCATGCACTGATCACGTGGCTGATCATGCACTGATCACGTGGCTGATCATGCACTGATACCGTGACTGAGCATGGACTGATCACATGACTATCATGTAGTGATCACGTGACTTAATGGCGCTGATCATGTGACTGATCATGCGCTGATCATGTTTGCTATCATACACTGATCATGTGCCTCTGGAGGCAATAAACAAAGAGCTGAGTAGGCACGAATCAAACAGTCAGCAGGCAATAATCATGGAACTCAGGTGTGAGGAATCATGCTGCTCAGCTGGCAATAATCAAGCAGCTGAGCAGGCAGGAATTACGCAGCACAGCTGGCAATTGTCAAGCAGATGACAGGCAGGAATCGTGCAGCTCAGCTGGCAATTGTCAAGCAGATGAGCAGACAGTAATCACGCAGCTCAGCAGGCCCAGATCACGTGACTGAGCATGCACTGTTCACGTGGCTGATCATACACTGATCACGTGATGATCATGCACTGATCACTTGGATATCATGCACTGATCACGTGGCTGATCATACACTGTTCACGTGTCTGACCATGCACTGATCACGTGGCTGATCATACACTGCTCACGTAACTGATCATGCACTGATCACGTGGCTATCATGCACTGATCACGTGGCTGAACATGCACTGTTCACGTGGCTGATCACACACCTGTCACGTGACATATCATGCACTGATCACGTGGCACTCATGCACTGATCACGTGGCTGATCATACTCTGCTCACGTAACTCATGCACACATCACGTGGCTATCATGCACTGCTCACGTGGCTCGTCATGGAATGATCACGTAGCTACCATATACTGGTCACGTGACTGATCATGCACGATCACGTAAATGATCATGCACTGTTCACGTGACTGATCATGTACTGATCACGTGACTGATCATGCACTGATCACGTGGCTATCATGCTCTGCTCACGTGGCTGATCATGCAACGATCACGTAGCAACCATGTACTGGTCACGTGACTGATCATGCACTGATCACGTAATTGATCCTGCACTGATCACGTGGCTCATCATGCACTGATCACGTGGCTGATCACACATGTATCACGTGACTGATCATGCACTGATCACGTGGCTCTCATGCACTGATCACGTGGCTGTCATGCACTGATCACGTGGATATCATGCACTGATCACGTGGCTGATCACACACGTATCACATGACTGATCATGCACTGATCACGTGGCTATCATGCACTGATCACGTGGCTATCATGCACTGATCACGTGGCTGATCATGCACTGATCACGTAGCTATCATGCACTGATCACGTGGCTGATCATGCACTGATCACGTGGCTGATCATGCACTGATCACGTGACTGATCATGCACTGATCACGTGGCTGATCATGCACTGATCACGTGACTGATCATGCACTGATCACGTCTATATCATGCACTGATCACGTGACTGCCATGCACTGATCACGTGGCTGATCATGCACTGATCACGTGACTGATCATGCACTGATCACGTGGCTGATCATGCACTGATCACGTGGCTGTCATGCACTGATCACGTGGCTGATCATGCAATGATCACGTAGCTACCATGCACTGATCACGTGACTGATCATGCACTGATCACGTGACTGATCATGCACTGATCACGTGGCTGATCATGCACTGATCACGTGGCTGATCATGCACTGATCACGTGACTGATCATGCACTGATCACGTGACTGATCATGCACTGATCACGTGGCTATCATGCACTGATCACGTGACTGATCATGCACTGATCACGTGACTGATCATGCACTGATCACGTGGCTGATCATGCACTGATCACGTGACTGATCATGCACTGATCACGTGGCTGATCATGCACTGATCACGTGGCTATCATGCACTGATCACGTGGCTGATCATGCACTGATCACGCTATCATGCACTGATCACGTGACTGATCATGCACTGATCACGTGACTGATCATGCACTGATCACGTGGCTATCATGCACTGATCACGTGGCTGATCATGCACTGATCACGTAGCTACCATGTACTGGTCACGTGACTGATCATGCACTGATCACGTGACTGATCATGCACTGATCACGTGGCTATCATGCACTACTCACGTGGCTGATCATGCAATGATCATGTAGCTACCATGTACTGTCACGTGACTGATCATGCACTGATCAGGTGACTGATCATGCACTGATCACGTGGCTGATCATGCACTGATCACGTGACTGATCATGCACTGATCACGTGACTGATCATGCACTGATCACGTCATGCACTGATCACGTGGCTGATCATGCACTGATCACGTGGCTGATCATGCACTGATCACGTGGCTGATCATGCACTGATCACGTGGCTGATCATGCACTGATACCGTGACTGAGCATGGACTGATCACATGACTATCATGTAGTGATCACGTGACTTAATGGCGCTGATCATGTGACTGATCATGCGCTGATCATGTTTGCTATCATACACTGATCATGTGCCTCTGGAGGCAATAAACAAAGAGCTGAGTAGGCACGAATCAAACAGTCAGCAGGCAATAATCATGGAACTCAGGTGTGAGGAATCATGCTGCTCAGCTGGCAATAATCAAGCAGCTGAGCAGGCAGGAATTACGCAGCACAGCTGGCAATTGTCAAGCAGATGACAGGCAGGAATCATGCAGCTCAGCTGGCAATTGTCAAGCAGATGAGCAGACAGTAATCACGCAGCTCAGCAGGCCCTGATCACGTGACTGAGCATGCACTGTTCACGTGGCTGATCATACACTGATCACGTGACTGATCATGCACTGATCACGTGGATATCATGCACTGATCACGTGGCTGATCATACACTGTTCACGTGTCTGACCATGCACTGATCACGTGGCTGATCATGCACTGATCACGTAACTGATCATGCACTGATCACGTGGCTGATCATGCACTGATCACGTGGCTGATCATGCACTGATCACGTGGCTGATCATGCACTGATCACGTGGCTATCATGCACTGATCACGTGGCTGATCATGCACTGATCACGTGGCTATCATGCACTGATCACGTGACTGATCATGCACTGATCACGTAACTGATCATGCACTGATCACGTGGCTGATCATGCACTGATCACGTGACTGATCATGCACTGATCACGTGACTGATCATGCACTGATCACGTGGCTGATCATGCACTGATCACGTGGCTGATCATGCACTGATCACGTGACTGATCATGCACTGATCACGTGACTGATCATGCACTGATCACGTGGCTATCATGCACTGATCACGTGGCTGATCATGCACTGATCACGTAGCTACCATGCACTGATCACGTGACTGATCATGCACTGATCACGTGACTGATCATGCACTGATCACGTGGCTGATCATGCACTGATCACGTGGCTGATCATGCACTGATCACGTGACTGATCATGCACTGATCACGTGGCTATCATGCACTGATCACGTGGCTGATCATGCACTGATCACGTGGCTATCATGCACTGATCACGTGGCTGATCATGCACTGATCACGTGACTGATCATGCACTGATCACGTGACTGATCATGCACTGATCACGTGGCTATCATGCACTGATCACGTGGCTGATCATGCACTGATCACGTGGCTGATCATGCACTGATCACGTGACTGATCATGCACTGATCACGTGACTGATCATGCACTGATCACGTGCTGATCATGCACTGATCATGTGACTGATCATGCGCTGATCATGTTTGCTATCATACACTGATCATGTGCCTCTGGAGGCAATAAACAAAGAGCTGAGTAGGCACGAATCAAACAGTCAGCAGGCAATAATCATGGAACTCAGGTGTGAGGAATCATGCTGCTCAGCTGGCAATAATCAAGCAGCTGAGCAGGCAGGAATTACGCAGCACAGCTGGCAATTGTCAAGCAGATGACAGGCAGGAATCGTGCAGCTCAGCTGGCAATTGTCAAGCAGATGAGCAGACAGTAATCACGCAGCTCAGCAGGCCCAGATCACGTGACTGAGCATGCACTGTTCACGTGGCTGATCATACACTGATCACGTGATGATCATGCACTGATCACGTGACTATCATGCACTGATCACGTGGCTGATCATACACTGTTCACGTGTCTGACCATGCACTGATCACGTGGCTGATCATACACTGCTCACGTAACTGATCATGCACTGATCACGTGGCTATCATGCACTGATCACGTGGCTGATCATGCACTGATCACGTGGCTATCATGCACTGATCACGTGACTGATCATGCACTGATCACGTGGCTGATCATGCACTGATCACGTGGCTGATCATGCACTGATCACGTGACTGATCATGCACTGATCACGTGGCTATCATGCACTGATCACGTGGCTGATCATGCACTGATCACGTAGCTACCATGTACTGGTCACGTGACTGATCATGCACTGATCACGTAACTGATCATGCACTGATCACGTGGCTGATCATGCACTGATCACGTGACTGATCATGCACTGATCACGTGACTGATCATGCACTGATCACGTGGCTATCATGCACTGATCACGTGGCTGATCATGCACTGATCACGTGCTACCATGCACTGATCACGTGACTGATCATGCACTGATCACGTAATTGATCATGCACTGATCACGTGGCTGATCATGCACTGATCACGTGACTGATCATGCACTGATCACGTGACTGATCATGCACTGATCACGTGGCTATCATGCACTGATCACGTGGCTGATCATGCACTGATCACGTGCCTGATCATGCACTGATCACATGACTGATCATGCACTGATCACGTGACTGATCATGCACTGATCACGTGGCTATCATGCACTACTCACGTGGCTGATCATGCAATGATCACGTAGCTACCATGTACTGGTCACGTGACTGATCATGCACTGATCACGTGACTGATCATGCACTGATCACGTGGCTATCATGCACTGATCACGTGGCTGATCATGCACTGATCACGTGACTGATCATGCACTGATCACGTGACTGATCATGCACTGATCACGTAGCATCATGCACTGATCACTGGCTGATCATGCACTGATCACGTGGCTGATCATGCACTGATCACGTGGCTATCATGCACTGATCACGTGGCTGATCATGCACTGATACCGTGACTGAGCATGGACTGATCACATGACTATCATGTAGTGATCACGTGACTTAATGGCGCTGATCATGTGACTGATCATGCGCTGATCATGTTTGCTATCATACACTGATCATGTGCCTCTGGAGGCAATAAACAAAGAGCTGAGTAGGCACGAATCAAACAGTCAGCAGGCAATAATCATGGAACTCAGCTGTGAGGAATCATGCTGCTCAGCTGGCAATAATCAAGCAGCTGAGCAGGCAGGAATTACGCAGCACAGCTGGCAATTGTCAAGCAGATGACAGGCAGGAATCATGCAGCTCAGCTGGCAATTGTCAAGCAGATGAGCAGACAGTAATCACGCAGCTCAGCAGGCCCTGATCACGTGACTGAGCATGCACTGTTCACGTGGCTGATCATACACTGATCACGTGATTGATCATGCACTGATCACTTGGATATCATGCACTGATCACGTGGCTGATCATACACTGTTCACGTGTCTGACCATGCACTGATCACGTGGCTGATCATACACTGCTCACGTAACTGATCATGCACTGATCACGTGGCTGATCATGCACTGATCACGTGGCTGATCATGCACTGATCACGTGGCTATCATGCACTGGTCACGTGACTGATCATGCACTGATCACGTAATTGATCATGCACTGATCACGTGGCTGATCATGCACTGATCACGTGACTGATCATGCACTGATCACGTGACTGATCATGCACTGATCACGTGGCTATCATGCACTGATCACGTGGCTGATCATGCACTGATCACGTAGCTACCATGCACTGATCACGTGACTGATCATGCACTGATCACGTGACTGATCATGCACTGATCACGTGGCTTATCATGCACTGATCATGTGACTGATCATGTGCTGATCATGTTTGGTGTCACACACTGATCATGTGCATCTGGAGGCAATGAACAAAGAGCTGAGTAGGCAGGAATCAGTCAGCAGGCACTAATCATGGAACTCAGCTCTGAGAAATCATGCTGCTCAGCTGGCAATAATCAAGTAGATGAGCAGGCAGGGATTACGCAGCACAGGTGGCAATTGTCAAGCAGATGACAGGCAGGAATCGTGCAGCTCAGCTGGCAATTGTCAAGAGATGAGCAGACAGTAATCACGCAGCTCATCAGGCCTGATCACGTGACTGATCATGCACTGATCACGTGGCTGATCACACTGATCACGTGACTGATCATGCACTGATCACGTGGCTATCATGCACTGATCACGTGGCTGATCATGCACTGATCACGTAGCTATCATGCACTGATCACGTGACTGATCATGCACTGATCACGTGGCTATCATGCACTGATCACTTGGCTGACATGCACTGATCACGTGGCTGATCATGCACTGATCACGTGGCTGATCATGCACTGATCACGTGACTGATCATGCACTGATCACGTGTCTGATCATGCACTGATCACGTGGCTATCATGCACTGCTCACGTGGCTGATCATGCATGATCACGCTACCATGTACTGGTCACATGACTGATCATGCACTGATCACGTGACTGATCATG
Organism: Bos javanicus; assembly: GCF_032452875.1. NCBI lineage: Eukaryota > Metazoa > Chordata > Mammalia > Artiodactyla > Bovidae > Bos > Bos javanicus. Next base: position 111,511 of record NW_026894507.1, read on the forward strand.
CAGTGATCACGTGGCTATCATGCACTACTCACGTGGCTGATCATGCAATGATCATGTAGCTACCATGTACAGGTCACGTGAATGATCATACACCCATCAGGTGACTGATCATGCACTGATCACGTGGCTATCATGCACTGATCACGAGACTGATCATGCACTGATCACGTCTATAATCATGCACTGATCACATGACTGCCCATGCACTGATCACGTGGATGATCATACACTAATCATGTGACAGATCATGCACTGATCACGTGGCTGATCATGCACTGATACCGTGACTGAGCATGGACTGATCACATGACTATCATGTAGTGATCACGTGACTTAATGGCGCTGATCATGTGACTGATCATGCACTGATCATGTTTGCTATCATACACTGATCATGTGCCTCTGGAGGCAATAAACAAAGAGCTGAGTAGGCACGAATCAAACAGTCAGCAGGCAATAATCATGGAACTCAGCTGTGAGGAATCATGCTGCTCAGCTGGCAATAATCAAGCAGCTGAGCAGGCAGGAATTACGCAGCACAGCTGGCAATTGTCAAGCAGATGACAGGCAGGAATCGTGCAGCTCAGCTGGCAATTGTCAAGCAGATGAGCAGACAGTAATCACGCAGCTCAGCAGGCCCTGATCACGTGACTGAGCATGCACTGTTCACGTGGCTGATCATACACTGATCACGTGATTGATCATGCACTGATCACTTGGATATCATGCACTGATCACGTGGCTGATCATACACTGTTCACGTGTCTGACCATGCACTGATCACGTGGCTGATCATACACTGCTCACGTAACTGATCATGCACTGATCACGTGGCTATCATGCACTGATCACGTGGCTGAACATGCACTGTTCACGTGGCTGATCACACACTGTCACGTGACATATCATGCACTGATCACGTGGCACTCATGCACTGATCACGTGGCTGATCATACTCTGCTCACGTAACTCATCATGCACACATCACGTGGCTATCATGCACTGCTCACGTGGCTGTCATGGAATGATCACGTAGCTACCATATACTGGTCACGTGACTGATCATGCACAGATCACGTAAATGATCATGCACTGTTCACGTGACTGATCATGTACTGATCACGTGACTGATCATGCACTGATCACGTGGCTATCATGCTCTGCTCACGTGGCTGATCATGCAACGATCACGTAGCAACCATGTACTGGTCACGTGACTGATCATGCACTGATCACGTAATTGATCATGCACTGATCACGTGGCTCATCATGCACTGATCACGTGGCTGATCACACATATCACGTGACTGATCATGCACTGATCACGTGACTAATCATGCACTGATCACGTGGCTATCATGCACTGATCACGTGGATATCATGCACTGATCACGTGGCTGATCACACACGTATCACGTGACTGATCATGCACTGATCACGTGGCTATCATGCACTGATCACGTGGCTGATCATGCACTGATCACGTAGCTACCATGTACTGATCACGTGACTGATCATGCACTGATCACGTGGCTGATCATGCACTGATCACGTGACTGATCATGCACTGATCACGTGGCTGATCATGCACTGATCACGTGGCTATCATGCACTGATCACGTGGCTGATCATGCACTGATCACGTGGCTATCATGCACTGATCACATGACTGATCATGCACTGATCACGTGACTGATCATGCACTGATCACGTGGCTATCATGCACTGATCATGTGACTGATCATGTGCTGATCATGTTTGCTGTCATACACTGATCATGTGCCTCTGGAGGCAATGAACAAAGAGCTGAGTAGGCACGAATCAGTCAGGCAATAATCATGGAACTCAGCTGTGAGAATCATGCTGCTCAGCTGGCAATAATCAAGCAGCTGAGCAGGCAGGAATTATGCAGCACAGCTGGCAATTGTCAAGCAGATGACAGGCAGGAATCGTGCAGCTCAGCTGGCAATTGTCAAGCAGATGAGCAGACAGTAATCACGCAGCTCAGCAGGCCCTGATCACGTGACTGAGCATGCACTGTTCACGTGGCTGATCACACTGATCACGTGACTGATCATGCACTGATCACGTGGCTATCATGCACTGATCACGTGGCTGATCATGCACTGATCACGTGGCTGTCATGCACTGATCACGTGGCTGATCATGCACTGATCACGTGGCTGATCATGCACTGATCACGTGACTGATCATGCACTGATCACGTGGCTATCATGCACTGATCACGTGGCTGATCATGCACTGATCACGTGGACTGATCATGCACTGATCACGTGGCTATCATGCACTGATACATGACTGACATGCACTGATCACGTGCTGATCATGCACTGATCACGTGACTGATCATGCACTGATCACGTGACTGATCATGCACTGATCACGTGGCTATCATGCACTGATCACGTGGCTGATCATGCACTGATCACGTGACTGATCATGCACTGATCACGTGGCTGATCATGCACTGATCACGTGGCTGATCATGCACTGATCACGTGGCTTCCATGTACTGGTCACGTGACTGATCATGCACTGATCACGTGACTGATCATGCACTGATCACGTGACTGATCATGCACTGATCACGTGACTGATCATGCACTGATCACGTGACTGATCATGCACTGATCACGTGGCTATCATGCACTGATCACGTGGCTGATCATGCACGATCACGTGCAACCATGTACTGATCACGTGACTGATCATGCACTGATCACGTGACTGATCATGCACTGATCACGTGGCTGATCATGCACTGATCACGTGGCTGATCACACATGATCACGTGACTGATCATGCACTGATCACGTGGCTCTCATGCACTGATCACGTGGCTGATCATGCACTGATCACGTGGCTATCATGCACTGATCACGTGGCTGATCATGCACGTATCACATGACTGATCATGCACTGATCACGTGGCTATCATGCACTGATCACGTGGCTATCATGCACTGATCACGTGGCTGATCATGCACTGATCACGTAGCTATCATGCACTGATCACGTGACTGATCATGCACTGATCACGTAATTGATCATGCACTGATCATGTGGCTGATCATGCACTGATCACGTGGCTGATCATGCACTGATCACGTGGCTGATCATGCACTGATCACGTGACTGATCATGCACTGATCACGTGACTGATCATGCACTGATCACGTGACTGATCATGCACTGATCACGTGGCTATCATGCACTGATCATGGCTGGATCATGCACTGATCACGTGCCTGATCATGCACTGATCACGTGGCTGATCATGCACTGATCACGTGACTGATCATGCACTGATCACGTGTCTGATCATGCACTGATCACGTGGCTATCATGCACTGATCACGTGGCTGATCATGCATGATCACGCAGCCCATGTACTGGTCACATGACTGATCATGCACTGATCACGTGACTGATCATGCACTGATCACGTGGCTATCATGCACTATCACGTGGCTGATCATGCAATGATCATGTAGCTACATGTGAGTCACGTGAATGATCATACACCCATCAGGTGACTGATCATGCACTGATCACGTGGCTATCATGCACTGATCACGTGACTGATCATGCACTGATCACGTCTATATCATGCACTGATCACATGACTGCCCATGCACTGATCACGTGGATGATCATACACTAATCTTGTGACAGATCATGCACTGATCACGTGGCTGATCATGCACTGATACCGTGACTGAGCATGGACTGATCACATGACTATCATGTAGTGATCACGTGACTTAATGGCGCTGATCATGTGACTGATCATGCGCTGATCATGTTTGCTATCATACACTGATCATGTGCCTCTGGAGGCAATAAACAAAGAGCTGAGTAGGCACGAATCAAACAGTCAGCAGGCAATAATCATGGAACTCAGGTGTGAGGAATCATGCTGCTCAGCTGGCAATAATCAAGCAGCTGAGCAGGCAGGAATTACGCAGCACAGCTGGCAATTGTCAAGCAGATGACAGGCAGGAATCGTGCAGCTCAGCTGGCAATTGTCAAGCAGATGAGCAGACAGTAATCACGCAGCTCAGCAGGCCCAGATCACGTGACTGAGCATGCACTGTTCACGTGGCTGATCATACACTGATCACGTGATGATCATGCACTGATCACTTGGATATCATGCACTGATCACGTGGCTGATCATACACTGTTCACGTGTCTGACCATGCACTGATCACGTGGCTGATCATACACTGCTCACGTAACTGATCATGCACTGATCACGTGGCTATCATGCACTGATCACGTGGCTGATCATGCACTGATCACGTGGCTGATCACACACTGATCACGTGACTATCATGCACTGATCACGTGGCACTCATGCACTGATCACGTGGCTGATCATACTCTGATCACGTAACTCATGCACACATCACGTGGCTATCATGCACTGCTCACGTGGCTCGTCATGGAATGATCACGTGGCAACCATATACTGGTCACGTGACTGATCATAAAGATCACGTAAATGATCATGCACTGTTCACGTGACTGATCATGTACTGATCACGTGACTGATCATGCACTGACCACGTGGCTATCATGCTCTGCTCACGTGGCTGATCATGCATGATCACGTAGCAACCATGTACTGGTCACGTGACTGATCATGCACTGATCACGTAATTGATCATGCACTGATCACGTGGCTCATCATGCACTGATCACGTGGCTGATCACACATGTATCACGTGACTGATCATGCACTGATCACGTGGCTCTCATGCACTGATCACGTGGCTGTCATGCACTGATCACGTGGATATCATGCACTGATCACGTGGCTGATCACACACGTGATCACATGACTGATCATGCACTGATCACGTGGCTATCATGCACTGATCACGTGGCTATCATGCACTGATCACGTGGCTGATCAGGCAATGATCACGTAGCTACCATGTACTGGTCACGTAACTGATCATGCACTGAGCACGTAATTGATCATGCACTGATCATGTGGCTGATCATGCACTGATCACGTGGCTGATCATACACACTGATCACATAACGTGATCATGCACTGATCACGTGGCTGATCATGCACTGATCACAGCAATGAT